>NC_041348.1:14571161-14666161 GCF_004354835.1 Perca flavescens
AATGTGGACAGGAACACTGCGCTGTCTTCTTCCTGTCAATCAATCAATCAATCAATCAATCAATCAATCAATCAATCAATCAGACTCAATCATGGGTCAGTAGGTATTATATCTATACAGTATATCCTCCACCTGTCTAATGGTGGTCTGTCTTCTCTGTCAAACACATTCATATAAGCAGGTATCAAAGCATGGCATATATATATATATATATATATATATATATATATATATATATATATATATATATATATATATATATATATATATATGTGTGTGTGTGTGTGTGTGTGTGTGTGTGTGTGTGTGTGTGTGTGTGTGTGTGTGTGTGTGTGTACAGTTTATGCTAACTGAAAGGTGTGAACTGCAAATACGAAACTGATAAACTATGACTCAAGTTGGACTATAACTATTTAAATAAGGGATAGACTATTGATACCTGATCCTGGTCAGCTGCTAGGGAATCATCAAACAGCCGTGCTAGCCCTGCCTCTGTAAGCCAAGCCTCCTCCTGTTCGCCTTCTGAAAGAGAAAATGAGAGGAAGATCAAGGACTTTAATTTCTAAATGTGGTTTCTGAGATTGGTACATCACTATCCCAACTTGTGATTCAAAACGAGGGAAAGAAAGGAGATAAAAATATGGACAAAATGAGAAAAAATAGGGAGAGAAGCCTCCATTTATTCCCATGCAAGACACAATTCTACACGTGCAGGAAAGGTGGAACCACAGATGGAGCAAGACACACATACTGTACAGGAAGTGTGTTTGCTCCAGAACAATAGGCTTCATAAACAGGCTAAATAAGACTCACAGATATAC
Organism: Perca flavescens; assembly: GCF_004354835.1. Classification (NCBI taxonomy): domain Eukaryota; kingdom Metazoa; phylum Chordata; class Actinopteri; order Perciformes; family Percidae; genus Perca; species Perca flavescens. The sequence continues at coordinate 14,571,983 of NC_041348.1, forward strand.
ACGAAAAGAGGTTTGCAGAATTGCATGCTTGAAAACATGAGGCACTAAAATACTTTCCAACTTAAATTATGTAGATAAGAATGCAAAGTGAGTGGGGGACATTTACATGTCTGCGCCCAGGGGCCCATTGCGTCATAATCCATCCATGTCTGGAACTAGACCAAGCCTATTGTCAAACTCTGCCACTACATTATCTCTTCTGTGAATAGAATGATCTAAATCAATAATTAAAATAGCTAATGTGAATGTCCGTGTAGACTAACAGATCAAAGAAAAGGGTAAATTGAGATCTCTTTCAGGTCTATACACGGACACATTGGGCCCTATCTTGAACCCGGCGTAGCGCAAAGCCCGACGCAAGTGTCTTTGCTAGTTTAAGACCGACTTGGTTGCCAATTTCCCGTCCAGCACCCGCATCATTTAAATAGCAAATGCACCTGCGCCCATCTGTGCGTCCATAGGCGTGCTGGTCTTACAGGTAAGTTCAGGTGAATTCTTGGCGTATTGCTGTCTTGAGGTAGCGGGAAGTGTTCGCGCCATTGACCAACAAAAACCTGGTCTAAAGTCAATAACGCAGCATTTCATTGTTATTTTAACAGTGCATTAGTAAAATGCGCCTAGGCTTATGCACAGCGTGCGCACACTATGCTTGTCACACACACACACACACACACACACACACACACACACACACACACACACGAAAGCACAGCAGCACCCAAACATGCAAAAGATTACAAATTTAAATATTACCGTTCAAATCCGCCATCATAATAGCAATGCGCCAAGGTACAAACACGCCTGACTTTTAAAGGGAATGGGAGATGACACTCTGATAAAATAGGGCCCAGTGTATCCTACCCTCAGGAATTTTCTGCTGCTCCTCCTCTTGCACTTCCCCTTCTCCTCCACCTTCTCCCCTCCCTGCTCCTCCTCCTGAGCGAGTGATGTTCTCCACCTCTTTCCAATAGTCGTCCATCTCAAGCTCGTCCAGAGATTCCTGCGAGACAAGTGAAGATACTCAAACATACATATGCACAGATGGGAATTTCAACATTTTGTTTCAAGTTCCTATTTGTGTTTCATATCTTGTTTCTGTCCTGACCAGTAGCTTTTGTTGATCAGATATGAAGCACAGAAAAAGCAAAACAACAGCACAAGATTTCCAGCCAGTCTGAACAAGTCTCAGAAGTGGCCGTAACTGGTTCTGCAGATTCCCTCAGATATACACACTTCTCAAACACACGGACATATTTTACATAAAACACCTACAATTTAAACAGACATCAGACCATGTTTCTCTGGTTCCCTTTTTTTTTTTATTTATGGAACGCAAACAATATAGAGTCCTAAAATAGTTTATTAATGGGACTATATTGTTGTTTAATGGTTTAATGATGCAGAAATATGCTAAAGATTTTGCATTAATGTCTGAATGGTAACAACTGTTTTGTTGTTGTTTAGGTCATTTAAAATGATATACAGCGTCTGTAGCTTCAAATGGTATTGAGGAGGAGAGAGGCGGGGCAAGGTGGAGGGTGGGGGTGTGGCCTTGACCAGCTTGCGGCCACGGTTGTAGCTCTATTACCTCATGGGCGGGCCAAATTCTCTGGGCAGCGGGCAAAGCAGAGAAAGGGGAGGTAACCTTTACCCTTATGACATCATAAAGGGAACATTCCAGATTGGCCCATCTGAGCTTTCATTTTCTCAAAGGCAGAGCAGGATACCCAGGGCTCGGTTTACACCTATCACCATTTCTAGCCACTGGGGGACCATAGGCAGGCTGGGGGAACTCACATTAATGTTAAAAAACCTCATGAAGTGAAATTTTCATGCCACAAGTGAGGTACTACCGCAGATTTCTCACATCATTCACAGCCTACCTGAGAGTTGCAGCGCTGACATGGTGGCCGCGGTCTGGACCTGGATTTGGGACTGTGTCTGGGGCTGGAGGAGGGCTGAGACCTGGGGCAAGCTACAACGCTTGGGTTTAGTAGCGATGCTGGGTCAGTGCTGGTGGTTCTTGTACTGTTGGTGGTAGTGGAAGGCCCAGATTTGTCTCCGTGATGCGGGTTCTGGTTCTGTTGAACAGTGTATTGGCCTGTTCTGCGACTAGGAGAAAGACAGGTAGTCAGACTACAAGGAGGACCACAATGGAAATAAGTTTGTAACTTTCTTGTGTTATCCTCGACAGTTCTGTTAAATGTGCAATGTCACTGTGATGGCATCTTGTTATGCATTTATTTCTGTTACTGTCTAATAAATCAAATCAAAAGTAGTGGCAGAGTCCGGTCAGTCAGATAGTTGACATGCCCCAACAAAACTATTAATCTTGATTTAGAATACGTTGCCATAACGGGTTCACTGATAGATATGCACTTTGTACCTTGTTTACCAGTGAGAGAGAGAGAGAGAGAGAGAGAGAGAGAGAGAGAGAGCTTTTGACACAACACTGTCAGTGAGTCAGACAGACAGACGAGCCAGCAGTATGTTGAATTCCCAACCAGTCAGCTAATGAGGACAACATCAGCGGGGACTAAGAATAGCAGCTGTCACACAGCCAGCTCATCTCAGCATGCAGTATACTAGTGCTGTTTAGCCTAGCCTGGCTAACGCAAGTTCGAACCGTTGGTGCTAATTACTGTTAGGATGACCTCATACAGGTTGTTGAGTTGTAATCATTGAAATAGTTTATGGTCTTACAGAGTTTATTACACACACAGATTTTGGATACGAAGAAATCAGTACACAGTTTAATGATGTTGTGGGTGACACAGACTAGAACTCAACATCCACTTAATTTAGGTTATTAATGTTTTCTGGTGCCCAAATGTTTTTAATTATGACCACACAAAATCCTTATTTTTATTTACAAGTCCAACTCTGGTATATGTAAATACTGTGTGCCTGCAATTTACAAAATTGAAATTACAGATGGGGCTTTTTTTTTATGCCGTGGAGCTATGTCTAGTGTGTGACAGAAATGTCATAGCTTTAATATTTGTTGCATGTGAGGCCTTAATGTCCTTTAACATCTACTGTATTCTGTAGGGTGTCAACAACACAAACACATGGCCCCAGTACACCCAAAAAGGGCGACAGTACTGCTGCTAATACTAGCATTACTAGTATTCCTACTCTTTTATATTGTATAATTATAACATCTGAAAGAGCGACAAAGAAACTGGTCAAAATGCATTACCTCAGGACCTTTGGTGGAGATTTACACAATATGAACAACAATAGAAGTGCCAATAAAATGTGTTTTTTTAATACGAGTCTCATTCTTTTGGCTTTACTGATGTCCGCCTGAATGCACCCTTTGTTGTGACAGGAAGTTCGATCTGACACAGCACATCCCATTCTCTGTTTCTCTTCCACTTGAAGCTATGGAGTTATTCTAGAGTGAGCAGCAGATACAGTTGTACTACAACTGGCTGATGGTGTAGCTGCCTACAGCAGATCTGTGGTTGCTGTGACCCATGCTAATCATTCCTCCATCTACTCAACAATCATCAGTTGAGCCTCACCTATCCTACACACAGCTGTATATTTGTCAGTGGTCAAAAGATGAGCCCTACCACAGTAACAATGGACACAAGATGTGTTACTGTGAGGGAAAGCAGGTTTCAAGTCTCTGCAAGTTGATTTGATAATATCATACTGAAATGAAAGCAACAACACAAGCGGAAAAACTAGTAAAACATACAGACTGGCTTAATAGTAATGCTTTAAGTATAGGACCATGTTTTAAAAGGCTGTAGATGCTATAACTCTGATCTAAAAAGTGGGCCTCATTTGTAGGAGATGACACATTAACATACATGGAGTGAATAAAAAAAAAAAGTGAATATCATGCCTCAATTATGCTTCTAGACAGCCCAGTCAGTAGGAAATGGGCAACAATAGTAATGTTTTAAATATTTAGCGACTATATTTAATAACTCTTGATTAACAGACTATTAGGACATAATCGTAGCAATTCTAACTGAAATGAAAGGAAATAAAATGACGCCGTGAGGCAAACATGGAAGTCAGGCCGAAACACCATTGAGCTGATGTTCTATATTAATTAAATTGGAATTATCAGCAGAGCATTATACTGAGGTTTCTCGCTGAGCCAAGGCTACATACCACAGCAGACTTCCTGACACACACACACACACACACACACACACACACACACACACACACACACACACACACACACACACACACACACACACACACACACACACACACACACACACACACACACACACACACACACACACACACAGGTTTTAACAAAGAACATAAGGTATTTTAACAACAATTAACCTCCTCCTCTCCATCCTTCCCCCAATCTCTTTTCTTTCCCTCTACCCACTCCCCTCCTCATCCATTTCCTCTCCTCCTACACCTCGTCTGGGACTTGTGTCTTCCTTTTTCCTTTTTACTTGGTGCTTTGTATTTCACCCCTGCTTTCTTCCATTTTCCTACATCTCTCTCTCTCCTTATGGTACCATCTCCTCTCCTTTCTCCCTTCCTCCCAGTAGGATCTAGTCTAAGCACTGTGTGATAAGACATGTAGAAACATGCTGACTGACTCTTTGCTAAAGATAGGTAACTTAGCAGGTCACTCCCCCACTGATGTTCGTTGCCTCACTTAAGCCTCACCAATGGAAATGTTTTCATTTGTGAGGAATGGCAAACATGTCCTTGTTTTATGTACTAGAGATTTTTTTTATTGGAAGCAGATTTAAACCTGGCAGACATACACATGACGTCCCAGGAGTTAATCATTTACCTTCATCCAGAGCTACAGTATGAACAGTTTGACTAAAACATAAATCAGAGGTTGGCAAACATTCATACATTCTATTCACATGTATAAACTTGCTTAGGCCCCAAGTTTGATAGTTTGTTATCTGTGTTCACGCTTATCTTACATTTGTGCATCTAGCCACGCTAGGGCCATGACTCTGTCGGTCAGTCGTTCGGTCCACCACTTTGGTCCGGACTGAAATATCTCAACAACTATTAGAACAACCATGACGTTTTGTTCACACATTCATGCTCCCCAGAGGATGAATCCTGATGATCCCCTGACTGATCCTCTAGTGCTATCATCAGGTCAAAATGTTTGTTTGCCAAATACTTTTTCTTGCCAAACTAATGACGTTCCCAGCAGCTGTACTTTGTGTTTAATAGCATGTTAACACACGGGTTAGCCTCTAGCTCACCGAATAAGAGCGTTCGCCCCACGTTGGGGGAGTCCTGCAGTGGTGCAGGTTCGAAGACCTGTTGCCCTTTGCTGTGAGTCGTCCCCTATCTCTCTCTCTTTCCCCTTTATGGTCACTGTATAATAATAGGAAAAGCCCCCAAAAAAATAACCTTTAAAAAATAAATAAAAAAATAAAAATAGCATATTAGCACGCTAAACTAAGATGTTGCACATGCTAAACATCATACCTGCTAAACATCAACATGCTAGAATTGTCACTGTGAGCATGTTGCCAATGCTAGCAGCAGCGTTTGGCTCAAAGCCTCACAGAGCCACTAGCATGGCTGTAGAATCTGTTTGGATCTGAGTGGATGGTTTGCATGCTGTAGTTTAGTGGCAGTTTGTAGCGATTTCTGTAGAGATTTGCAGTTGATCTATTACACCACAAAGATCCAAAATAAAGAAGACCGTGATGCAACCCCAGGCACTTGCTCTGAATTATCTGATTGGCTAAGACACCTCGTTTTCCATTTAACTATGATCCTGCAGTGGAAAACACATTTACAACCATGTTAAAAATTAAGCTTCGTAGCTTTCAAGTAATTGTTGACCACTCAGCAATTTGTCAACCTCAAAAGCATGACAGGCAACAGGTTTTGGTAGTGAGATATTTGTGTGTTTTTGGAGTGTGGGCTTCATAAAGTGCAATAAAACACCCACAACAAAGCAAACTAGTTATTCAAAGCTTTAAACACAAAAGTACACATGACTTAGCTCTCTTAGGCACACACTCACTGAGGTCAGTTGGGCTGCCCTTGTCAGCAAAACAAACACATTCTCACTCTGGCACACTTTCACACATACATGCATATACATAATTAAAAGAAAAACAGTGCTGCAGCTGTGTGTGTGTGTGTGTGTGTGTGTGTGTGTGTGTGTAACTGTTCTACTCTTTGAACCTTTATCCGCACACCTTTTATCACCTGCTTAGAACTGAGTGTTTGTGGAGAGAAGTAGCTTGTAAAAGTAAATCGGACACTGCGAGGCGCTAACAGTAATAGAAGGAAACGGTATCACCCGGCAAAGAGCAAGTTCAGCACTGAGGAGTTAAATGTGAGCCAAGATCTGAGAAAGTGAACTAAGACCACTATTTGAGCCCACATGAGTATCAGAGCAGATTGATCTCATGAAATGACGTATGTATGACACGCCAATCCGTATGGCAGTATTGGCGTGTTGTCAAGACGCATACTTGCTTTTTAGCGGGTTAATCAACGCCGTTTGGCCTCCATTGACTTACATTACCTTGCGATTGCGTGTGAATTTACGCCGTAGCGAGTAGTATGAAAAGGCGAAAATCCGCGTAGGGAGGTTTGGGGGTGGCGGTGGTGGCCAACACACGACTTGACTCCCGCGTGTCACGTTTCCTAAATTCAACCGTCGCTTTCTTCTTTTACTAAAGCCAACCCCGTTCTTCTTTTCCTTAACCCAACCCGTCCGCTGTATACGGCGCTCAAAATGCGCGCAGATAACACGCCATTTTGGCTTTAGAAAGTGGCGTGTAGGTTTACGTGATAACACGCCACATGGCTTTAGAAAGTGGCGTGTACGTTTACGTCCACTGTATACAGCGTAGACATGCACGGATAGCTCAAAATGTGTACAGATAACACGCCACTTGGCTTAAGAAAGCGGGCGTGTATATTTACGCAAAGTCATGATATCACGTTGATCAGCAACAAAGCTCCCAACTGAACTGCCATTTAGTAAAAAATAGGTCATTCTGCATGTTCAGTACATTAACATTTACATGTATATATTGCTGATATTATTTTTTTTACTCAAGTCAAATTTCAACATAAGAAGGGGAAAGAGGATGAGAAGTGTGTGTGGTATTCCCATGCAGATCAACAGGTGCCAGCTGTCTCTGTGGAAAACAGAGGCTGCCTCTGTTCTGCTCTCTCGCAGTCACTGGTCTCAGCAATGAGCCACTGGTTGAATAAATCATCTGCGAGTTCTGATGAATCTGCCAGTTTGTTTATCTCAGTCTTTCTGCCTCCATCCCTGACAGGCACCTTATTTCTTTGGTTTCTTTTGCTATTAGTTTCTCTTGGTTATTCTTCTACTCATTGATAGAAGTCTAGAGTCATTTTTCTTATCCAAAGTTCACTTGATGACGCGGCCCGTGCTTGTCTGACATCTTGTAACCTTTCACAGCTTCTCTTCCTTTCCGCAGATGTCATTTCCTGTGCAGCATTGGATTTCTGCTGTAGGGTCAGGCCGTCTGTTGCATCACACAGTGAATTAATCCAAACCATGTGTTTCCACTGACTAAGTCACACTACACAGATGCTTCAGGAAGCGATGATTCCTACCCAACAATGGACAACACAACAGGAAACACGCTTTTCTTTTAGCTTTTTTAGCTAAAAGCTGAATTTCTCCTTCTCAGAGCACCTAAACGTGTACGTGCAAGACACTCCCAGCGGACACACAACCTTAGGTCGGATGTCTACTGCTGGTAAAAGGCCAGCAGCTTTCTGTCTGTCTATGTCTCTCATTTCCTGACTTGGGGAAACAATGACCACAAAACTAAGCCTTTGCTTCAGCCTTGACAGGACACACACACTCTGCTGTGGGAGGTGAGACAAAGGCAGGCTGTAACACGATGCAATTTTTTTCAAGTTAGCTGGACAAACCATCTGGAACACACACACACACACACACACACACACACACACACACACACACACACACACACACACACACACACACACACACACACACACACACACACACACACACACACAGGTGTGTACGTCTGAATGCCAGCTGGTCTGAATGCCAGCTGGACTGTCGCTGTAGGAGTTGTTTACTTTCAGCACACCACGGTTGTTGACAGCAGTTGTTTGCTGATCTAAACACACACACACAGCCAGCTCGGCCTGGACGAATAAACAAGTGTGCACGGTTATAAATAAAATACTGTGACTATAGGAATCTAGAAAATGCAGATGCTTCTCTACTGTTCAGGGCTGACTATTTAAAGGTTTGATGAGTGTGAAAATCACCACATCATAAAAACTCCAAATCAGGGAGTATATCGTTTGGAAGAATGGTGTCCACCCCTCCAGTAGAGTTCCAGAGACTCAGATAATCTGTAGCATTGACGCTGTTCTGGATGCTTGTAGTGGCCCAACACCTTATTAAGACACTTAACTCTTACGTGAAAACGTGATGGGCATTTTTCACTATTTTAATAGGTTAAATGATTAATTGCAAACATGATGACAGGTTTATTCCTAATGAAAATAAGGAGTACTTGCAGCCTTGTAGATAGAGTATTACTGCATCAAGACTAGCCTGGTTGACACCAGACCCTTCTCAGAGCAAATCTCAAATTTGCCGGAAGTTTGTCAGGGTTTTCCCAGGCTACATTAAGACATGAGTGTAAATCAAACTCCTTTAAACCTGCGAGTCCTACTGCAAATCAGCATACTGTGCTTGTTTCCGACATAAGTTTAGGGCTGTAACTTAAGATTCAGTTTCAATACTGTTCATCGTTTGAATATTTTCTTTTTCAATGAATGGTTTGGTCAGAAAATAGTGAAAATGGGCCAATTTCCCAGAGCCTAAGGTGGCATCTCTAAATGTCTTGTTTTGTCCAACTAAAATCATCACATTTGGCAGCAGCAAATATTTGGCATTCTTGATTGACAAATGACTTACATGACTGGTCAATTGTCAAAATAGTTGCAGTTAAATTTTCTCTTGATTTGACTAATCAGATAATCTACATTTCCAGATACTTCCAACCATAATCCAACGACAAAGTGGCTATTTTATATTGCAAACACTAACACTGATAAAGAACAATGGTTTTTATATAGCACAATCTTAAAAAAAAAAGATAAGCCTACTACTGGACCTATGGCGTTGTAGAAGAGTTAGATAGGCAACCTTGCCAAATCTGGGCTGCTAGTATAACAAAACCAAGGTTAACCTGCTGATTAGGAATGCGGTAAAGGAAAAACATAACCCAAGGCCCCATCATGGAATTAGTGCAACGTTGCAATTAAGAAAGCTGTGCTAATGAAGTTCCTGCTGGGTTCAAGTTCTCAGGCAGGATGGAGTTAACAAATTGAAGGATGATGGCTTTCATTCAACTAGTCTCTACAGCTCTCAAGTTGCAAACGAGGGAAATAAGACTATCATTGTGACCTTTGCTCACCTGCTTTAAAAAAAACACACACACACACACACACCTGCTACCGCCCTCATTTCAAAGCGCTTTACAAACCCTCTTGTCCCACCTGGTCACGGTGGACTCGAGGTCCTGGGCTGACGGACAGCTGGGGTCACACGGTCCAGTTTTCGGCAACAGTTCCGCGTTGCTGTGGTAACCCGTTAAAACCACTCCCTGGGACTGCTGCTGTTGCCGGCTCATGTTTCTCCTCCTTTTTCCTTCTTTCTTCTTCTGCTTCACATACAGCTGACGTCCACTCACTAGCTGATAGGTAGCCTAATATACCTATTCAACTATCTGTAAATGCTTTCCATCGCTGGACTGTGTTATGTGGCCGACCAATTCTGACAACAAACTCTCCTCCTTCTTTCCCTCCGTCTCCCTCTCGTCTTTCTCCACAACTTGTGTGTTCGTGAGGCGGACGGAGGCTGGATTACAGATACATCACAGCACAGGGATTGGCTGAAACCACAGGGCATCGTTTTATAGGTGGTGTCGCCCCCTGCTGCTCCAAAAGTGTACTGACTACTTCCTGGTGCAATTCCCAATGCTTGGAGGCTATGTAAAAAAATAAGACTTTTTGGAGGGGGTTTCCATAAAAAAACAAACCACATCGTTTTCTGTCAATCAATCTTAGCATATTGCATCTCTTTATTAAGTGCACACCAACTTCATAAACATGCTTTCCCACTTTTTGGCGAGTATTTTTTTTTTGTTACTATATATAGTAGCAGGTTCTCTTTCAAAGTAGTTAGTAACAACACTACAATATGAAACATGACATTGTTACTTAATAGTGCATCATCAGTAGAATGTACTTAATCATCCAAGGCACTCATTATGAAGAATGGTCCCCCTCAGTTTTAAATTAGTAATATGGTACATGGAGATCTCACTTCAATATCCAGATGGGCGTTTAAAATATTGCCATGTATCACAATTTATACTGTACATTTATCGTATAGCTCACTGAAGGTGAAGTATTGCAAAATACCTGGTAACTGTAAAAGCTGTCAGGTAAATGTGGAGTGAAGTACATAAAAACTGGAAAAACATTACCATAAGTGTTTTGATTGTCAACATGCTTGCATTTGCTATTATGCACCTATTTTATAGAAAGCAGCCATTTGTTTCAACCTACAAAAAATGACTCAATTAAGTTTTAATATTTGAAACTCCAAATTCCCAGGTGTTGTGGAGAATGTAAGCTATTACATTGGTAACATATTGACACCTGAATGTGGAACTAATGCCATTTTTTTTCTAAGAATCCAAACATTCGCACTCAAAGCAGCAACATACATGTGTCTCTCTCGTTCCTCACCTGAGATGGAGGTAGTAGGTAAGTCTGGAGACCATTGTGTCCGCGTCCAGTCACACACACACAGTCTTTTAACAGCATGACCTACTGGCCATATGCTGGGAGATAATGGTAAAACACTCACACACACTGTGGAAATTGGATTAGCCAAAGAGATCAACCAGATTTTTCTACTCCTCCATCTGCCCCTCCACACCTTTGTGTATTCCCACCGCCGTCATTTTACCTCCCCCCACTACTCGGCGTGCCCAATCACTACAACTCACTCACTTCCCTCTCCTACTCTTCCCTCTGCTGCACTGTGCCAAATATTGCCTCGTCACGCAACAGCATCTTCCGATGCATGTGATGAGGGCAGTTAATAAGGGCAGTGAAGAAATAGCTGCACCAGGCTGTCCCAAAGGCAATAATGTTGATGGCTACTAACAGTAGCTCTGGAAAACTCACAATGAAGCGCGGGCCCTGGCCAATTTAAGAATATCTTCAAGCAGTCTGTTCATACTAGACACCTTAACTTTTCAGATTTTAATGGTCAAATACCTTACTTATTAGTGGCGTATTGTTTTGTCAAAGCTTGACTTTAATATTTTGACTTAAAGTTTTACACTTAAATCTCATTTTACACAGTAAAATGAGCAGGTTGCTGTTCTGGAGGCACAGATTGTTCAAGTCTGCCCCCTGGTGTTTCTTAGTACACACGACTAGTAGCCCTTGAAGCAAAATGCAAATGATCTCCATGCAACGTGTCACACTTTGCTCTATTGTCTAGTTCAGGGGTGGCCAACCAGTTCAGCATAAAGAGCCACAAAAAAAACACAAACCATAGCAAAAGGCCACACAACACATGCAAGTCCACATTACAACAGCAACAGTGACTCTCAGATCTAATGACAATACATAATACATTTTCATAGGTTTTTTTTCTTACTTCGATTGACTCAGTGGGAAACCTGACAGTCTTTGTTATCCACAATCCTTTTTAGGTCTGGTTGTACTCTGTTGTGGCCACTCAAAGCGACTCTTTCATTCATTTGTCACTAGAGGGGCTTTCAAACAATCTGATTCAGCAGTAAAAGGGTTAATGAGGAAGGTGATCTGTGCAGAGTCTGTCCATTTTTTTTTTTTACTTATCTTAAAATGTTTCAAAAAGTAAAAAAGATAAAAAAATAATCCACCAATAACACAGCCCCCAGCCACACTGTAAGAGCCTCAAAGGAGCAGGCAAAGAGCTGCATACGGCTCAAGCGCCACAGGTTCGCCACCCCTGCATTAATACTAAGTCAGCATGTTAAATGTATGAAGAAATTATCATGAAAAAACACATTTTCCAATTGATCTAAAACAAAGACAAGATCGCTTAGAAGTGAAAAACTTTTTTTTATTTTTATCACTATCATCCCAAAAGTGATCAGACCGTTTGCAAATATTTAACACCCCAGCAAAACGTTCTACCAGCCTTTAGGTATTTCAGAAAAGCAACTTCTGCATATCCTCAACCAAAAAACTAAAATGTTGAGCATTATTAACAAACATCTGAAGAATTCTACAGAACATAAATTATTTTAAAAGGAAATTAACGTTGCATCTGTACAACATTATTCCTTTTCACAACCTGTGCAAAAAAACAAACAAAAAAAAAAAAAAAAAAAACACAAAAAGGTTGCAGAATTCAGTGCTGGAGAGAAAATGTGCTGTTGACGTTGAAGTTTGTTCTTTACACTATCATCTGCAACACAAACATTTTGTCAATGAGATCAGTCTCTCTGAAAAGCTTAAACATGATGCAGTGTTTTTCTGCCACGTTGAAAGTTAAATTACGTTAAATTACTATCCAATGTTTGTGCAGGGCAGTAAAATTTAAGCACCTGATTATTTTCATCATAAAAATGGCACTAAAAAACTATTGGTCCAATGATATTTCAACTAGGGCTGGGCAATATCGATATTGTATCAATATCATTATATATGAGACTAGATATCGTCTTAAATTTTAGATATTGTAATATCCTGATATGACAAGTGTTGTCTTTTCCTGGTTTTAAAGGTTGCTCTACAGTAGAGTGATGTACTTTTCTGAACACACCAGGCTGTTCTATTGTTTGCCTTTACCCACATAGTTATTATATCAACATAACTGATGATTATTTATCAAAAATCTCATTGTGTGCATATTTTGTGAAAGCACCAATTGTCAACCCTACAATATCGCCACAATATCCATATTGAGGTATTTGGTCAAAAATAGTGTGATATTTGATTATCTCCATGTCGCCCAGCTCTAATTTCAACTATGTGCCTTTTGCATAAGAATCATGGGAGCTGTAGTGTGGAATGCAGGCAAAAGTCATTGTTGTGTCTTGGTTAAAAGATTTGATGTTTGAATATTGATGCCCCCCTAACAGACAGACAGGATTTCTTACCTTCTTCGTCATCTTTACTTGCCCCTTAGGTCTCTGAACATCTTGGAGTACAAGTCTTTCTGTTTGTCCAAGCTGTCTTTATAGCATCTGAAAGATGGAATCAAGTCAAGAGTAGCATTGTAGGGGTGTAAGAAAAACATTGATACACTTGAGTATTGTGATATTTTATTTTGCAATACTGTATCAATTTTCAAAAACGCAATACTGATTTTTATTTTACATTAAAAAATATTCATGTTAGACAGTGGTTCACGTTTATGTTTAAATCCCCTACCGCAAGATGGCTATGCTGAGAAGCACCACTAGTGTCCTTGCCTAACCGTGCTAACCGTGCCTGACTTTTTGCTAGAAGCTAACAATGTAGCTATGGCTGAACTTTGGCCTACTTTAGCATATAAAAAAATTTCAACCACAATCCCAAACTGGCAGTTTGATTTTCTGTGTACTGAATTGTTTACTTAGCCTCGTGAGACCGTCCTGATCTCGCAAGCTCCAGTTTTCCACTCGCAGATCAGTCTGGCATCTTGAGGAAGAGAAAATTTGGAGCCGTTAGCCAAACGACCGGGCTAATCAGCGTTGGTTTTGAGGTGAGTTAGGTGGTGATAGACAGATGGTTTATCCAATCAGCTAACCAGTATTTTCAGACAGCGGTCCGGGAACCTGAAATGGTGTCTTTTATTCCTAAATTCTCGTTACACAAACGGTAAATATCCTTTACTGACATGTTGCTTGCTTGCTGAGCTAACGAGCTATGCTTTGCCTGCAGCAGCAGGGGCGGGCTTGTGGTTGTATTTTCATACGCTTCGTGGATCTGATTGGTTGATTTGGCCCGTCTATCACCAACATAGGTGATAGACAGATGGTTCATCCAATAAGCTAACCAGGATTTTCACCCCTTCCCAAAAGTTCTCCAACGGAAAGTTCCCAGATGGATTGCTTCGCATTTGCTCGGCATATCCATCTGGGAACTTTCAGTTGGAGAACTTTCGGAGTCAGGTTATTGTTTACCTAAAGTAAACTTCTTTGACTTTTATGCACATTATGTCTTTTTTTAAATATTACTTTTCTCAATATAATTGCCTTACGCACAGCATCAAAATATATTGCAATATATTGAATCGTGACCATGTATCGTATCGCCAGATTCTTGCCAATACACAGCCCTATAGCATTGCCATTTTAAACTAAATATGCCATACAATAAGCATAGGTGAAGGCATATTTTAAAGCCAAAAATATAAGCTTGATAATTCTATGCTACCTTGAAACTAATGCCATTTGTGGGCCAACGGAGCTGTACTGCCTTGACAACAGTATTCATTCTAAACTTCCTGAATGTGTCAACAAAAGTTCATCTTACATTGCCACTTTCCTCAGTAGGTTGTTAATGTCGCAGTCAAAGGGCTTCTTTGCTTGAGCAGTTACGAGGCAACCCTGGGCGCTCTCGTACTCATGCAGCTCCAGATACGCCTGACAGAGATGACATCAGTCTGAATAATGGAATTGTTATCTAGAGAGTACGCAATTAACAACAGAGGGACCCCTGGGGGTGAAGGACAGGCTGCACATGGATCCCTAGTGGCATTTGTGGCTCACACAGTGTTTAAAGTTAAAAACAAAAAATAACATGTTTTACAAAAATGTTATTAGAAGTTCTTCATGCAACATAACAAACAATATGATACAATTCTCCAAGGATTGAACATCTATTGCGTCTGGTTCTGCCTGTTCCGTCACCATCCCTATTTTTAACCTTCTTAGCGACTTCAAAACATTTACTATCAGGCACAAGACCTCCAAGAGCCTGTGAGGCTTTTTATCTGAGGATTTGGGAAACAAAACGAAAAGCGCCATCTGACCTGACCACAGCGGAAAAGAGCCTTTGTGTTGGCAGAGTCTATCTCCAAGGCTTTGTTGCCATATTTCAGGGCTTTGTGAGGGCTGTCCAGACGGAGCTCAGTTAGAGAAAGGTTCAGATAAAGAGGAAGCAGTGCTGTCTTGATCGCCTCCGCCTCGGCACCGCTCTGTGTTTCCCTGTTCCCCAGCAGCTTCGTTGCCTGCCGGCCAAGCACAGAATCCAGTACAAAATAAATTTTCATTTGTACTAGTACAGTAAAATGAAGGCGACAAACACCTGCAAATAGAGCGTGGTTTCTTTATGCGCTTATCAAGATCTACCTGTTTATAGCGATCTTTGGCGTTGTCATAACGGCTCTGGTTGAAACAACGGTTGCCAAAGCTGCGTAGTGTGTTGACAACGTCGAGGAGCGTGGACAGAGGAACTTCGTTCTGCTCCTCCTGAAGACAGGTAAGAGAAGGTAAAAAGCAATGCAAAGGACATTTTTCTACCTCCTTCTGTCTTATTTTGGCTATTAAAATAAAATGATAGGTTATAAGCCATAATGCAAAGTTTCAAGGTGCATAATCAATAGGAAGACTGCACGTGCATAGTCTATATCGATGAAGATTCATGTAGGGCATTGCTCCGGAAAATCCTCCGGATGTCCCTCATTTTCGGCCGGATGTCCGCTACCTTCCGCTTTCTTTGTGTTGACATTCTAAACTCTGTACAGCTAGCTAGACTATCGGTCCAATCTGAGTTTTCTCAGACTAAAACAACTTTTGAACGAGCACAAGTTCCACCAAAACTAGTTCCTTCATGAGGCTATTTTGCAGAGGCACCGTTATTGTGTCCGGCGCTTAGCGCCACCCCAAGACGATTGTGATTGGTTTAAAGAAATGCCAATAAACCAGAGCATGTTTTTCTCCCATCCCAGAGTGCTGTGTGGACTAGCCAGACTAGCATGTGCGTAAGTGCACTAATGCAAATGTATGCATATAAGTGGATGAAACTATAAATAAATCTCCTTTACGTAGCATGCCATAAGCATGCATTTGCTGTCAAGTGGAAGAACAATGTCTTAGGTCATTTCTGACCTGTCAGTATTCTCAGACTGTAACAACATGACACCTGAAGCCTTCCTACCGGACTCATCGCGATGAAGTTGTCCACTTGTCCTGAGTCGAGGAAATCGAGGATCTGAACCTCATACAGAACCACTGCAGCAGCAGGAATTAACGGAGGACAACCCATGTCCCCGTATGCATACTGGGGCTGTAAGAGGAAACGGGAGAACTCTCCTTTCTTCATGGTCAACAGACCCAGCTCTAGTCCAGCCAGCGTCACATCTGTTTGCATGATCATTTCAAAAACTGAATTGATTTTATTTTTATTTTTTTAAACAAAAAGAGAACTTGTATGGAATCTGCACAAAGGATTACTGACCTCTCCCTAACTTCATCATTTGGGGGTACTTGCGGTGTGTGGTGGTTTCAAAAGGCAGGTCGGAATATTCCAGGAAGCCGGAGTAATGGACTATGGAAGACGGAGAATGGAGGATTAGTTACAGCATGACAAAATATTTTGGCAAACTGTGCAAGGTTTTTTTTAGAACAGAATTTCACTTGTAAATACTCAATACTGAAGCATTTTGGGGCACAGGTGGGCCCTCTCCAGGTTGGACCACCTCTTTCAGGATCCCTTCATCTCCCAAGACATCATTCATCTGCTGGCGAAGCTGATCAAATGGACTCTACAAGTGGCAAGAAGTTAGATTTCATTCTACTGAACGGCTTTGAAATAAAAACAAAAATACAGTGGTTACAGAAATGCTGATGAGAAAACTGCATTGATGCAATCTCTACGAAGGCTCACAGCATTTTATTCTTTTGTCAGCTCCGATTTTGCTTTAGTTGGCGATTTGTTTTGTTATGCTGCTGTACTACATGATTATCAGGTTCATAAACTTTTTAAATTTTTTATTTTTAAATATTTTTTGGCGTAACCCTTCAGTGTCATTTGTCAATGATCTCAACTTCCGATGCAGTCACACTGAATTAATCTAACGTTAATATAAAATTCAACATTAGCTGCATGCTTAACTTAAACGGTTATGATCACACTTTAGCCTCACTTAGCGTTAAATAAATGATGAACATGTGTCACATTTCCCACAGATCTAGCTATAATTAAAAACATTTTGAAACTTTAGCTAGAGAAGACCGACGCTATAGCTGAATAACTTAGCAACATAATGACCGCAACCGAACTAACGTTAGCAGGTCTGCAGTATTGTGAATTTTATACGTATTTTCTACAGTCACACGTGGCTCTAGCATAAACGTAACCACTTAGCAAGCTAGTCGGTCAGCTAATCAGTCTGTGCAGCTAACGTTAGCACTTAATTAGCTAATTAGCTAGCCATGCTAACCCCTTCACCCTCTTAATACATCCATGCCTTCAACGCGTTAACTTACCGGAGTGCTCCGCACCAGCCGCTCTTCAGCGCTTATTAACCTCCGGATACTGGAGACTAACCCGTTTCCTGACATTTAGTAGGTAGGTAAGTTACCGCTACCGTTAAGCAGTTTTTTAAACCGTAGTTAAACAAGTGGCTTAATTAAGAGTAAAAGTAATTTCTTACTTTGTTTTGGCGCTCATGTTTGGGGTCACTCAATAAAGTAGTAGGCGCGGCCCGCAGGAAGGCGGGGTTAGGCCTTGATAACAAATCGGGACGAACTGTGGGCAGCACAGAGGTACAAACAGCATGCGTCAAGTTTACTGACTAGCTACTGCCTCAATTAATGTTATATTTGAATACAAATCACCCATTATAAAAAAAATATATGATGCTCCAAAACAATACTTTCTGTAAGCCCCAGATTCTCTTTCACATCTGTGACTTTAGGAGATATCTAAATAGAGTGGAGACGACAGACAGTATGGAATGCCGTTTTATTCAGAATTAAATAAATGAATAAATACATAAATAAATAAATGAATAAATACATAAATAAATTAATAAATGCATGAATAAATAAATATCCCTTTGAAATGCATCATGAAATAAATAAATGAGGCAATAAATACATAAATAAATAAATTTAATTATTTCATGGTACTTTTATTTCATAAGTCCATATTTATTTATTTCAAGAGACTTATTTCATAAGTCCCCATTTATTTATTTCAAGAGACTTATTTTCCTAATGCCACATTCTATTTATTTCAAGTTATTATTTGCAAATTTTTGGCAAGAAATGAACTGTTTAGATTTAGAATATAGGGAGTCTTGCGAAAATCGTTGCCAAATTCACAATTTGCTTCAAAGTTTTCGGAGTTCAGAAGCTCCATATAGTGACGCGACAGCCAGCTAGTGTCTGCCGGGGCTGCTAGCTCGTTGCTCGGAGAACCCGCTGTAAGCTGGAGGACACACACACACACACACACACACACACACACACACACACACACAGCAGGCACAGCTGGGGGTGAGAGATATACCCGTTTCTCTTCGAGAAAAAATCCCATTCACCTTGTCTCACTTCACCTTCAACAGAAATGTTCAGTTTAATGTGAATTAGAGCAGTCGTTTGCCCGCTAGCTCACTTAACACCTCAGCTGTCGTGTCAACCGCAGTGGACAGAGTACCACGAGCTGCCTGTTGTGGTGCTCTGTCAGGTCAGCGCTAGTTGGTGGTCTAGCTAGTTACCCCAGAATAGGTGACTGTGGGCTGGGCACACAGCACCGCAAACTGCTGGTTGTGGTGCTCCGTCAGGTCAGCGCTAGTTGGTGGTCTAGTTACCTCAGAATAGGTGACTGTGGGCTGGGCACACAGCACCGCAAACTGCCGGTTGTGGTGCTCCGTCAGGTCAGCGCTAGTTGGTGGTCTAGTTACCCCAGAATAGGCAACTGTGCGCTGGGTAAAGAGTACCGCAAACTGCCGGTCGTGTTGGACTCTCACTTCGCCAGCCTTTTTTTGCCTACGGCTCTGTTCTGAATGTGAGAAATAGCCACGCCCCCTGATTTACATATAAGAACTTGAAATAGAGTGAAATAAATAAATGTGGCATTAGGAAAATAAGTCTCTTCAAATAAATAAATGGGGACTTTATCCATGTATTTATTAATTTATTTATTCATTTATTTAATTCTGAATAAAACGGCATTCCATAAAGACTGAGCTATGATTCTGTCTTTGTTACCCAGGCAGGTGCCACTTTAGCCGGGGCTATTCTAGTTGTACACATATAACGTTACAGTACACAAACACACAAACATAATTTAAAATAAAAAGTATTTAATGTAAATCCAGTTTTAACTAATTTATACAACCAGCATACAGGTAAAACATGTCGTCATTAGACTATGCCAGCCCACTATACACTACAAATCTTGTGTATGACACATATTCAACTAACATTACATTAGAAAAATTTCTGACTTAACTCACCATTGGAAACTTGGTCATATTTAACAGCTGTAAATGCAGTTTCTTTTTTTTCAGAATATTATATGTGTGATCTATTAGATTTAGCTTATGGTATGATGTTTGTAATGAAACAATAAAATTAAAGCTGCAGGCAGCAATGAAAGGGCCCTTGCACATGCTAACGTTCTGAAACGTGTTTGTGAAATGAAAATTAATGCACAAAATCCAAGATGGCTGACTTCCTGTCAGGCCAAAATAATTAAAAGAAAAAACCATAAAATGTTCCTAAAGATGAGAGCAATGCCCCAACCAAATTTCTTTTGGTGGAACTTTGGAGCAATCTTCGGGAGTTTTCTATCATCCAAAGTCCCTCAAAAATGTGAATGTGCAGCAGCAGCCCCTGGAACTTTCATTCTCAGGCCCTAACAATATTTAAACAGAATATGCTGTAGAAAATAGACAATGTTGGGCCATTTGTACATGGAGGGATCTGACTATTAGCTACTGAACAAAGTTGGTTTGTAGAGAAAGTGTTTCTTGTGGTTGCTTTATAAAATATATACAGTCTTGATAGACATACTGTAGTTGCTCATATCGATGCAACAAGAACCTAGCAATGCAGTCTTTGAAAAGTGAACCCACTGGGATGTATCCAACCTGAGATTAACCAGTAAGCCAGTTAAAAGCTTTCCTTGTTATGTTCATTAGAAGTTCTGTAGTTCAGCTGGATAGACAAAGTTGCTTCTGAAGAGTTTATAGGCCATGAGCTGTCCTCCAAATATCATCATCACCAGGCCTGAACCTGCACAGAGAGGGATTAAATAAATAAGAAAAAGAGATCAATTAAAGGAAAGTTTAGTCGGCCAGTAGCTGTCCTTAAAGCCTGAATCTGAAGGGATGTGAAGTGAGTTATAGTGAGTCTGGGAACAGGCAAAATTGGGTTGGAGATAGATAAGGATACACATGGAGGGGTAGAGAGAAGAAGAAAGTAGGAATCTTACCCAGAGCTATCCACCATTGCTCAGCTGAAGGGAAGTCTGACATCACTGCAGAAACATGGAAACAGTGTGTTAAAAAACTACCTGTACACAAAACTTACTGCATATTGACTTTATTTACAAGTGAAAGACAGAAAAAAAGGTGCAAGTTAAGGATGTTTTTCTTTAGGTCCTAATTTTGAGCATTTATTATAGTTTAGTTTGTTTTCTTTATTCTATTTTAAATCAAATGGCTGCCAGAAATGTAAGTTGGTCCTTTAAATTCTAAAACACAATGAATAGTGCATTTATGTCTATGTGTACCTTTACATCCTTGAACGACAGCCACTATATCCAGTTACATAACCAGGCTTCCAGTGCTATTAGCTGTTCCGCTCTATTGATCTTCTTTCTGTGTATCTGTGTGTGTTTGAGTTGTCTGTTTGAGTTTACCTGCTACAGTCATTGCGATATGCAGCAGTGTGACAGTTATGGCGTAATCCCAAACCCACTCCTCTACAATCCAGGCGAATACCAGCCCTCCCAAAATGTATGTCACTTCTGTGGAAATTACACCAACTGGAGAGAGGAAGAGAGAAAACAACACATGAACACATTGCACTTAGCTTGTGTCCGCTTTATCTGTTTCTTTTCTAATATGCTTTACAATCATCGATTCAAATTGTCATAGCATATCACATCTACCAGTTTGATTTGTCATAGTAGGAAAGGCATGGGTTTTACCAATTAACAGGATGCATTAAAGATGGCTCTGTTCTATTCAACTGTCCCAGTGAGCCATGAGGCCAGCAGGCTCAATACTGGGACCCTTAAACTGAAGGGGCTAAATGGAATTCAGCCATCATTCATTGCCACATGCGTAAATGCCTATTGAGGACAGAGACCGACACAACTAATGAAGACCTTTCCTGCCAGTGGTGGCAGAAGAATTCAGATCTTTGCCCAACGCATCACCGGTTCTTCACTTCCCTCCATCGAGGCCATCCAGTAAATAAAATTGTCAAATGAATATAGTATAGAGAAAAGTACAATAACCTGCCTCTGAGTTGTGGAAGTAGTAACAAAAGTGTAAACCAAAAGACAAATTGATATTGAACACATACAAAAGAGTAAGGGTACATTCAAAGCTGTCAACGTCATGAAAATAATTTAATTACTTAGTTGCTTTTAGGCTTCTATTTAATATGGTTGATGCTAGAATGGATGGTCCGGATGGACTGAGAAGGCATGCCTCGCCTCTGATTGGCTAGTACTAGTTGCTTTCGTCAGTTAGGTTTAGTCATGAGGATTGAGATTGGTGAAGTTGAGGGTAAGAATATAAGGGTAAGCCAATCAGAGGCAGATGTGGGCAGAGCTCAATGGAGGCTTCTTATTATACATCCATGAATAGAGGTGACACTCTGCACACTCAGCTGATACCCTGGAAGATATTCACCGGCCAACGCTCAGCCGTCAGTTGATGGGAAGGGTGTGGAACGGCGTTCGCATCCAACCCAATACAAATGCAAATTAAGTATCACATCCTTATGGGTTATGGTTTGCATTATTGTACCTCGGCATATTTAACATAAGTGGTCGTGAAATTGTTCCAGTAATGTACCCCCGTCCTTTAAAAATAAAACATAGTAACGTTACCTAATGGTACATTTTAACTAACCTACTTTTTATTTTATTTTTAAATGTACACAAGTACTTCTACTTGAGTAAAATTAAGTAACAGTACTTTTACTTGAGTATACGCGCACCTAAAAGGATTATTAGGAACACCTGTAAGATTTGTCGTTAATGCAATTATCTAATCAACCAATCGCATGGCAGCTGCTTCAATGCATTTAGGGGTGTGGTCCTGGTCAAGACAATCTCCTGAACTCCAAACTTAATGTCAGAATGGGAACAAAAGGTGATCTAAGCAACTTTGAGCGTGTCATGGTTGTTGGTGCCAGACGGGCTGGTCTGAGTATTTTACAATCTGCTCAGTTACTGGGATTTTCACGCACAACCATTTCTAAGGTTTACAAAGAATGGTCTGAAAAAGGAAAAACATCCCGTATGCGGCAGTCCCCTGGGCAAAAATGCCTTGTTGATGCTAGAGGTCAGAGGGGAATGGGCCGACTGATTCCAGTTACAACCGAGGTATGCAGCAAAGCATTTGTGAAGCCACAACATGAACAACCTTGAGGCGGATGGGATACACCAGCAGAAGACCCCACCGGGTACCACTCATCTCCACTAAAAATAGGAGAATGAGGCTACAATTTGTACAAGCTCACCAAAATTGGATAGTTGAAAACTGTAAAAATGTTGCCTGGTCTGATGAGTCTCGATTTCTGTTGAGACATTCAGATGGTAGAGTCAGAATTTGGCGTAAACGGAATGAGAACATGCATCCGTCATGCCGTGTTACCACTGGGCAGGCTGGTGGTGGTGGTGTAATGGTGTGGGGGATGTTTTCTTGGCACACTTTAGGCCCCTTAGTACCAATTGGGCATCGTTTAAATGCCACAGCCTACCTGAGCATTGTTTCTGACCATGTCCATCCTTTTATGACCACCATGTACCATTACCTCTGATGGCTACTTCTAGCAGGATAATGCACCATGTCACAAAGCTCAAATCATTTCAAATTGGTTTCTTGAACATGACAATGAGTTCACTGTATTAAAATGGCCCCCACAGTCACCAGATCTCAACCCAATAGAACATCTTTGGGATGTGGTGGAACAGGAGCTTCGTGCCCTGGATGTGCATCCCACAAATCTCCATCAACTGCAAGATGCTATCCTATCAATATGGGCCAACATTTCTAAAGAATGCTTCTAGCACCTTGTTGAATCAATGCCACTAAGAATTAAGGCAGTTCTGAAGGCGAAAAAAGGGGTCAGACACGGTATTAGTAGGGTGTTTCTAATAATCCTTTAGGTGAGTGTAGTATCCTAATACTCTTTCCACCTCTGCATTCTAGCATCAAAAATTCAATATCTGTAGCTATAAAACTACATTGAACAGGCCGTAACCTCACTCCTGGATGTACAAAAATAAAAGTAGCATAACATTAAAAAACCTCAAGTAAACGACAAGTACTTTAAAATGTGACTACTTGAGTAAATGTACTTTGTTACATTCCACCAATGCTACTCACCAAGGTATTTGGGGTTCTGCCATGACGGTTGTGTTGTGTAGTCAAATGGAGTCAACAAGCTGTTGATCTCATGAACCCTAGCGACACACCAGAAGATGAAACAGATACAGTGCACAAACTATAAACAGTAAAAAAAAAAATCTACTTCAACTCTTATTATTCTAACTATATTCTGTTATTGCAGTTTTTGTATATGTACCTGAGAAGTGCGATGCAGAGACTGACCACGATGTAGTAGAGAGAGTAGAAGCACACCATGCACATCAACAGATTCTGCAGTACAACCTGAGGAGACGGAGAGAGAAAGAGAAGATGAGAAATAATTATTAATAATGGCCTGTGGGTTTGAGGGTTTTAATTTTACATGAAACGTGCGCTTTTTGAAAGAAGCAGTAGTAAGAGTGAGGACCAAAACCGGTTTTATCTGTAATTTAAGTTACTGATATTGAATAGTACTTATATCCTAATAGTAATATGCATATACTGCATCTTCCTGCCACCACGTTTACATAATTATTTCATTTTTCCTTCATTTGGTGCTGAAAAAAGCTGAAATTACAACCTCGGCAGATGTAAAATACCAAAATCAATTACATATATAACAGCCATAAATGGAGTGGATGAAATTCTACGCCTTTTGGCTTTTGAGACATCTTCCATCGACCATCCGCATATGTTTGCTTTAAATAAACAAGGTAATAACAGAGAAAACAAGACTATAAATACCACGAGAAACATAAACCTTTATGACGGTGATTTTAATCTGACTAGAAAGCTCTGCATTTGGAGATATTTATTGGAAAGACGTCATTATTTTATGCATTGTGTGTCTTCCAAAGCTAACCAAAACTGTTCTTCTCTTCTATTTCCACTTCTCTTAGAACTCTTTCCCTCATGACCCAGAAAACCATCGCTGATGACAGTAGTTAGCGGCAGACAGTCGCTGCTTGCCTGCTGAAGTCTCCTTTCATAGATGATTAACTGCAGCTTGTACAGGAAATGCGCTGCACGACACCCTTGGAGGAGAGATAAAAGACCTTTTCCCACACAGCTGACATTTCGGCTTGTCAAACACAAATGTAAGTAATTACATTAATAATGGGCTGCATTCCAGTCAGGTGTGCCGGTGCCAAGGCCCTGCACGTCGGCTTACTGGCACGCGTTAATTGGATAGAGTCATCGTTAATTTTATTAGTTACACCTGTGCCTATCCTACTGTGCCAAGTCAAACGTCTGCGGTGACCACAGATGACGTGAATAACTTTAACTTTAAATACACTGTCTGAATCGGGAGTAAACTTGTTGCTTGTGTTTATTGTGAAACATCTTGACTATAAAGGCTGCGACTAACCTAATCCTTAATTCAGTCTATAAAATGTTAGAAAATTGTGAAATACGCCTATCACAATTTTCCAAAGTGCAAGGTGATGTCTTAAATTGGCTTGTATTTTTGTTTAGTGCTAATTAGCAGATGTTAGCATGCTAACACACTAAACTAAGATGGAGAACATGGCGAACAGACCTGCTAAACATCAGCATGTTCATTGGGAGAATGTTAGCATGCTGACGTTAGCGTTTAGCCCAAAGCACCACTGTGCCATAAGTACGGCTTCTTGTTGTTTGATAAATTACTTAAACAAAATCAACTAATTGTTTCAGAGCTCTAATGACTGCAACTATTAAACAAGAGGATATCTGTTGGCATGACATTGTCATTAGACCAGCAGTGGACCCCCTGCAGTTTACCTACTAGGAGAATATTGTAGTGAATGACGCTATCACTCATCTGCTACACTGGGCTTATTCTCACCTGGATAAGGCAGGTGCTACAGTGAGGATCAAGTTCATCTTATCAATCATCTGATCAACTTAGATTTCTCCAGTGCTTTGAACACCATACAGCCTCTGCTGTTGGGAGCTCAGGGCCATGCAGGTAAACACTCCACTTGTGTCCTGGATAACGGATTACCTGACCAGCAGGCCACCGTTTGTTAAGACTGAGGAACTGCGTGTCATGAACTGTGATGAGAAACACCCTCTCCGCCTTACTGTTGACTTTGTTGGGTGGTGCAGATTAAACCATCTGCAGCTGATCATAAGCAAGACGGAGGAGCTAATGGTGGGGTTCCACAGGACTAAGCCTCTGACCCCTGTATCCATCCAGGGTGAGGATGTCAAGGTGGTTCACTCCTATAAATACCTTGTGTGAGTGGATGACAGACTCTACTTCCTGCGGAAGCTCAGAAGACTTCAATGCAACAAGATGCTCCAGATGTTCCACCAGACTGTGCTGCTGTGTGCTGGAGTGTGAGATGCTAACAAGCTCAACAAGCACAGACCCAGGAGATTACTCCTGCCGGCGGCCATCAAACTGCTTAGCTCATCCCCGCTCTGTCACAGTCTGGGCATCAGTGGACTGGGAGAATGCTGAGGTCTTACTGGACTCACAAACTGGACTTGATAATTACATTTTCTATAACTTCTGGCAAAGTGAAATACATCTTTGTAAATAATAAAATACTTAACTATGTTATAAAATATATAAAATCATCTTTGTTCGTTTGTATGCTCCATCTACCAGTATTTATCTATATACTTTTTAGTGGACATTTATGATGCTAAGGTGCATTACCTGTGTTAGTTTCATTCCTCCTGTACTTTCTTTTTGCTTCTACTTCTTTTTTAAAGATTTTTTGTTGTTGGCATTTTAGGCCTTTATTTGACAGGACATCTTAGACTTGAAAGGGGAGAAAGAGGGGGATTGACATGCAGCAAAGGGTCACAGGTCGGAATTGAACCCGTGGCCGCTGCAGCGAGGACAAAGCCTCTGTACATGGGGCGCACGCTCTCCCAGGTGTGCTACCCAGGTGCCCCTTGTACTTCATTTTCTCCAGGTTATTTTCATATTGAAAATGAACAGCAGTGAGAAGTGGAAGGGAAGAAAAAGAAGTATTTAAAAGTATTGCGAAAATTCCAGTCTGTCGCTTGAGGCTGTAAATATAAACCATACATTTAAAAACAACTAGCCTTCACTTTTTTATTGCGGCCTACCTGAACCACATGGACTCTATTCTCGCCCTGTTCAGACAGCCATTAGGGTGTGGGTTTGACTGAGGCAGGAAAGTAGCTGAGTTCATGCTAATACCCTCAGAGACCGCTAAACACCAGCTAGCCTGGTTTGTTTGTCCTCTTCAGACTAGACTGCGCTTTAAAAAAAAAAAAAGAACTGCTCTAGAAACCAGCTTTGAGAACTTTAAAATCTTGTTTTGGCTGATTACTCAAAAGCATTCTTGAAAAGAGTAAACAGTCTAATTGTGACATTAGGACCTCATAAACTACTCAGTTAAATGCTGATTATGACTGTAATGATGATGACAAAATTCAAATGACAGTCAATAAAGCTGGAATAAAAATCTAATACATGAAAACAGGCAGTAAGCTTGATTAGGAGTACTATTTAGCTCTGTTAGACATGTTGTAAACACGTCGCTTTGTACCGAGACCTTAAAGATGGTCCTCTCTATTCTACCACACTCAATCATACAGTGCCCTTACCAAGGTATCGCTGGGTGTAGTCTTGAGGGAGAAGGCTCCATGGCGTTTTATGAGTGTGAATCCAAAACAACGACAGCAGTAGTCCAACAACATGAATGGCTGCTGGTCTACATGAGAGAATGTAGGCTACGGGTGTGTGTGTGTGTTTGTGTGTGCCAGAGCATGTTGGGAGGGAAGAGGGAGGATTGGATTAGAAGAAATGGGATTACTACTTAGAAGTCTGAGTACATCCCCAAGAGGGATAAAGGTGAACATACTCTAATGTAGGTGTGTGCACACATTCACATAAGCCAAAAGAAAGAAGTTGGTTTTCAGGCTAAATACTTCAGGAAGTGCTACTGACACAGATTTATATTTGGACTACATTATCTATTTTATCGTACTTACCTTCAGGTACATTCCTCATGCCTCCAGTGTGTCCTTCTGCTTGTTCTCTTTTTCCTTTCAACTAAACATGACCTTTACGTGTATTTTGTAGACGTGACTAGATGAATCTTGCTTACCCCCATTTTGATCTGTGATTCATCCCTGAAGTCCAGTTTTTGAGTAATCTGCAACAAAACATCAAGACAGCCACAATTGCAATCGTGTCTGGCGGTTTTTAGTATGAACACTAGGTGGCAGCATAGCCTCATACGCACAGGGAGAATGTAATCAAAGCCGGTCTATGGATTCTTCGATGTAATCCACCAATGAAGAACCTACACAAGAACAAGATATGACGATAAGAGCCACATACACAGCACTGTCAGCAACACATAAGATGCTTCCTGATGCACCACTCATATGTATGGGTTTCTGATAATGGCGTATTTATTTAACTTTGAGATCTTGAATGAAAACAGATCAGAGAGGGAGATGTGTTCCTCTATCATCTGCTCATAAAAAGACAGATAAGAAAGAATACAGGGTGGAAATGATGGGGTGATGGAGAAAAGTGATGGAGGCAGAGCTTAATGCAGAAATGACGACAGCTCAACATCCCCGTCTCCCTCCAGAAATAGCTAAAGAAACTACAATTCAACTCTTCAGCGTCACAGCCTGCGTATGTCTGTGTGTGGGGTAAAACATGCACGTGCACCTTTGTGTGAGAGTAAGAGAGGGGTTGGCTTGGCTGCCACGGTAACCTGCATCATTGTAACCATAGTGATGGAGAGCATGGAGGAGGGGGGTTTAAGCAAGGTAGGCGTCATTCCTATTCATCCCCCTGTGTGTGTGTGTGTGTGCGCTTACAGAAAACTAATCATACAGATCTCTCTTTTTATTCTCTTTTGATTACCCCACAATGTTTTTCACTTTTTTAGCATTACAGTGTGGTTCCTTGTTCTCTGTACCTGCAGTAATGAAGACAGACAATCACAAATCACAAAAGCTTCATCAACTGGAATTACATTTCAACATTCGCTTTCTTGCTGAGAATTAAATGAGAAGATGGATCAAACTTCAGTGCCTACATGCTAAATATGAAGCTATCGCAAGCAGGTGATTATCTTAGCTTAACATAAAGACTGAAAACAGGGGGAAACAGCTAGCCTGGCTCGGTATACGTTCGTATAAAATGATAATCCATCATTACTTCAGGAAGTTATTGGTCCCAGCAAAGGAATATTCAGGCACATGAGGATGTTCATAAAACTGCAACATCAGGTCAGTGATCTAATCCCTGTTTCAGCCCTGCACAGCTGACGCTCAGCAGTGTGGGTGAAATAACAAGAATACCGGAAAGTTTGAAGCTTAAAAGCATTGCAGATGGATTTCAAGGCACTTATGAATTATTAAGCCCAAACTAAAGCTCAACCAGGCCTTTTTCCAAGGAGCACAGTGAAGATAAAACAAACTATAATTCTGGTAGTCTGTTTTTTTTTTGTTTTTTTTTATATATGAAATGAAACGGTTGCAGCACATTAAGATATCAGTATGAAGCATGATATCAGTATGAAAAATGGGTCTAATGGAGAGAATACAACAGCATGCTCCTGTATCTAAAGGGAGTGTTTACACCACATGAGTGAGTTTAAACAATCTGTCGTATCCACAGCAGCAGAGAGATGAACACGCTGTTTTTAAATTCTTATATACATATAAGCTTATAAGAACACTGAGGTTCATTGACCTGCATGTCAGTGTGTGTTGTAGGAGCAGAGAGACTGTATTTAACAGTGTGTGTGTGTGTGTGTGTGTGTGTGTGTGTGTGTGTGTGTGTGTGTGTGTGTGTGTGTGTGTGTGTGTGTGTGTGTGTGTGTGTGTGATGTATCAAACACTTTGATACATCATAATTCATTCCAGATATACAAAAACAGGCAACAACAGCAGTAACTAGGAGGAAAGTGAGGAAGACGTTTGAATAACAAGTGGTAGTAAGAAAGAAAGAAAAAGTATTTGATAGTAATTTTTTCACAAATATCTAAAGACATCACTTTGGGTTTCATTGATTCTCTGATGGCCACTATTTTTTTCAAACTATTTTCTGAAAAATTATCGAAATTGATAATAATGCCCTAAACCATTTTGTCTACATGGCCCTCCCTTTCCAGCCAATTACCCAATCGCTGAGCCTGAAAAAAACCTTGCATGTCCTCTGTTGGCTATTTTTTTTTTTGAAGATTATTTTTTGGGCTTTTTCAGCCTTTATTTTGATAGGACAGCAGAAGACAAGAGACGGGGAATGACATACAGCAAAGGTCGGAGTCAAACCTGGGCCTGCTGCGTCGAGGAGTGAACACCTATGGGTGCCTTCTCTACCAACTGAGCTATCCATGCACCCCCTCTGTTGGCTTTCACCAATCATACTTTCATCCATTGAGATAGGAAATTCTCAAGAGGACCAATTCTGTCCTCTCCTCCACTCTCCTTATTTTGCCTGTACTCTACTTCCTCACATTGCCTCCTTCTATCCTCCACCTCCCCTATTTCCTCCTCTCCGCCTTTTTACCCGAAATCCTTTTCCTCTCAGTTACATTTCCCCTTTAATTATGTAGCTACAGACCGCTGTCCACAGCTGCTTACAATAAGTATAACTCAAAAAGTCGACACATTTTCTAAATCTCATAATCCCAAGTGGGCTCGTAAACAATAAGTGCAGCAGTGAACAATGTAGGGCTTTGTTTTTCCTCTCTTTCTCCCACACTCTCTCCACGTCTCTGTTGCTTCTCTCTGCCCCTCTACAGCGTGTTTTCATTTCCATCTATTACGGAATGTAAATACAGCAACTGGCTGACCACTGCACCATGGATACGACTGCAACACAAATCTCCACAAGAGCAAGAGAAAAACACTAAGTGGGAATGCTTGAGGACCCAAAAGGTTTATTTCTAGTGTGTGTGTGGTGCAGAGTTAAGGTTGGCGTCATGTGTGTCATTGTCAGGTTTAAGGTGGGAAGATGGCACCGGAGAACCAATGTCCTAATGATTGTGAACAAACGTGTGCACATGTTCAGCTGTCTGTCAAACTATCTGGCCAAAATCTCTGTCTTACATTCTCTTCACCTCGCCCCAGTTGGTGTATTTTCATTAAATCAACTCCAGCATGTAGATACAGGAAATGACACGCATGCCAACATCTGCAACATTTTTGCTGCCCTCTCTTTCTCTTGTGTTTGTGGAGACAGAAAAGCTGAAAAGTTGAACAAAATGACACGCTGCTCTGTGTTTTTTGAAAACTCCTAACCTCTGGGCATTTGAGCTGTATCTCACATGAACACACTAGGAGTCACTCATGCCAATATAACAGCTGTGAAACACTTAAAGGTCCCATGGCATGAACATTTCACTTCCACTAACATTACTATACACTCCCCCAGCCTGCCAATGGTCCCCCAGTGGCTAGAAATGGCGATAGGTAGTTGGTCAAGGCCACACCCCCTCTCTCCACCTCCCCCCTCCCCTCCTCCTCAATAGCTACAGACACAGAAATGACACATACTAAGGAAAGCTTATTGTGGAACTGGCTCTAGTGGCTGTAATTCGGCACCAAGGCTGAATTTCGGGAAAGAGACTTCAGATACAGTATTAGGGGACCAATAAGGCCTATATAAAAGCATCCAAAGAGCACCATGTCATGGGACCTTTAAAACACTTTCTCTGTTTTTTTTGTTGCTTTTTGCTTTATTGCTGCAGGAATGTTGTATTTCCTAAGTTTTGCATGCTGATACTGTATACAGAATCCTGCTACGTCCACATAGATGCATTTAACATTACAAGCTGATGCATTTTTCTCCTTACTGAGCATCAGGCTTCTCCCTCTGTCTTTCCTCATAACCAGTCATCCCCTTAACGTCTGCGCCTTGCACATGCAAGAAAAGCATGGCACAGTGCCTTGTTTTCCTCCATAAGCATACAGCTTCCCAGAGCTCATACAAACCAC
Organism: Perca flavescens; assembly: GCF_004354835.1. NCBI lineage: Eukaryota > Metazoa > Chordata > Actinopteri > Perciformes > Percidae > Perca > Perca flavescens. The sequence continues at coordinate 14,603,502 of NC_041348.1, forward strand.
TCACCCCCATGTCTCTCACACACTCTCTCTCACACACACACACACACACACACACACACACACACACACACACACACACACGCGCGCGCGCACGCGCGGTGAAAGCCTCTCGCATTCCCACAAGCGCTTTATTGGAGGAATTGGATGGGGCTGCCCGCGTCTCTCCGACTCAGAGGACTAAAAATACGCTTTACTCGCCGTTCAACGTTTTTCGTTCAGATGGAACAACGTGATGCCGAGAATTTCTACAAGAGAGTTGTATCTTTTTTTTTCTTTTCTTTGACGTGAAGTCAAGTTTTTGGATGCGAATATCGGGAGAGTGTTTTACGCCCAGGAGGGACTTCACATCAGCGGCTTTTGTAGTCCCCCCATATGAAACAAGGAATATTTTCCGCAGGGAAATTACAACCTGAGCGTTTACGACTTTAAATAGGCGGAATGTTTTAAAGGATTTCCCTCGAGTCGTAATAAGGAGCGCCCTCATTGTCCTGACCGCACATCGTCTCCGTATGGCGGAAAACGTGCTCCGCGGTAAATAAAGTCAACAACATAAGACACTTTAAAAACTCGCAAACCCAATTGAACTGTGCTGCTGTTCCCAAGCCCTGCGCTGGAGCTGAACTGCCTCCTGTCATTTGATTTTTTTTACGGCATGGCATTTCAGTGGAAGTTGCCTTCAAATGGCTTTTTACTTTCCCCCAGGTTATAGCCTATAGGCTACCCTTTCCATGCCTAATGGCACAGTGACAGTGAAACACTCGGATCTCTGCTAAGGTAAGACCTGAGCTGTGTTTGAACTCTCCAACTCTTAAACAATCCAAGTTGACAGCTATACAGTCTATCCTTTTATTCCCATCCATGTTTAATGACGTTTTGATTAATATTTAAAGAAAAAGGAAGTTAAACATGAGTCATCAGCTCCTGACAGACTGATAACCATTAGTGGCTACATCAATGAGCCATCTACTGTAATTGATGGCGTTTTAAGCTTTAATATGATTTTAAGATAGTCCAGCGTATTGTAGGCTATGCTTGTGTGTGTGTGTGTGTGTGTGTGTGTGTGTGTGTGTGTGTGTGTGTGTGTGTGTGTTTTATTGATGTATGGGGAGGGAATACAACAATCAATCCTAACGAGGCATTATGTCAATATTCATGTTTTCAAAGATGGGTCAAAGTTCATCATTGGTTATTTCTTCAGTCATAACCCTCATGTTTAAAGATAAATACATTGTGTTTTCTGCAAAAAACTTAAAATATCTTAAAATTACATACTCCTCTCATTGAAAAATCCAGAAATCGATAGGCACAAGTTGTCTCTTACTTCATTATAAAGTCTATATGGTTAACAAACATTTTTATTATACATTCATGCATCATATTTGTGTACTTTCATTTTGGACAATGATTGGCTTCCAGTTGTGAGGTCACAAAATCCTGCTCTTACTCAGCAGTACGCTGGGAACAGAGAAACGTGATGACTGTAAAAACTCTTGAAAGGTTACAGTAGTTCAGATGTGTTTGTTTCGTTCACCGAACTTGTTCCGTCTACAAGGATCGTCCTGCACCGTGTTGCGTGGTATGCTTGTTTATCGTTTTCTGGCTACACAATGAAAGTATCCTCACCTTTGTCTGTTTAGTTTTCACCCTGAGCAACGTGATATCATGACTTTGTGTAAACTTACGTGCCCACTTTCTTGAGCCAAGTGGCGTGTTATCTGTACGCATTTTGAGCTTTCCGCGTGTATGTCTACGCTGTATGCAGCGGACGTAAACATACACGCCACTTGGCGATGTTATCAAGGTACTGTTAGTCAATGGAGGCCAAATGGCGTTGATAAACACACTAAAAAGCGAGTATGCGTCTTGATAACACGCCAATACTGGCATACGAATTGGCGTGTCATACATACGCCATTTAATGAGATCAGTCTGCCCTAAGACAGCCCCAGACGTCAAGCAAGTGCTCTTAGTGTGGAACTTCAATGGAATGTGTCGTGTTTCTGCGCAGCCATGTTAGAACGAGCTTCATTGGCTTTCAACACGTCAATCATGACGATTGGGATTCTGATAGTGAAACCAGTCATTTAGTGGGGGTTGTGATGTTCAAAAAAAGTATCCACTGATTTACAGAAGTCTCTTTCGCCATGTGGGAAAAAATTGTTTGGGCCACAGGGCATCACATAACGGGTAATCTATATCCACTATGTTCCACTTCCGGGATTGCTCCGGTGCCGCCGGAAATTCTGCCGGATTTCACTCTTTTCGGCCAGATGTCCGGTACCTTCCACGTTCTTTGTGTTGGAATTTTCAACTCCGGTCGATTCATCAGGACTATGGTTAACTGCTCCTCAGATCTCTGCATGGTAAATCCAGACAGCTAGCTAGACTATCTGTCCAATCTTTTTTTTCTGTTGCATGTTTTTCTCCCTTCCCAGAATGCAGTGTGGACTAACTAGACCCTCCTCCGCAGCGCTGTGGAGGAAGGTCTGGCAAAGCGAGAGTACATAACGGGCAGGGAGTTGCAAGTCCATCGTTTGGCCACTATGTTAAATTTGCTTCAAAAGCCAGCAGTCACATGCATGTTTTGTGGAGAAAAAAAAAAAGATCAGGAACATTTGCTTGAATGTAACAAGGTATTACAATTAATCTAAATGCGTCAGTATGTTTTTTTTAAATGTCACAGAAGTGAACAATATTTGCTGAGTTGTGTTGGTGGCCATGATGTTGTGGCCCTCCTCCCCACGGGGTTCGGGAAAAGTTTGATTTTCCAGCTCGCTCCGTTAGTGGTGAACAGTGATGCCACGTAACGCGTTACTTGTAACGTGTTACTCTAATCTGACCACTTTTTTCAGTAACGAGTAATTTAACACGTTACTATTTCCAAACCAGTAATCCGATTAAAGTTATTTATCCAAGTCACTGTGCGTTACTATTTTTGTCATTTTCCTTAGTAAAAATATATATTTTTGCTTTCTTCTTGCGTCTCGGGGAGTGAAGTCACGTATGCGACAAGTCACGTTTTCAGCATGTGGACAGTTCACGTGTACCACGCAGCGACACAAACGTAAAGGTGGGGGAGGAGAGAGATGCGCACTTCTAGCTGGAAATACAGTCACTATTTAGAGTTTGTGTCAGCTAAAGACGGCAATATTAAGGTTTGTTGTACACTCTGTGCTGGTGGCGACAAAGTGCTATCTAGCTACAAAAACACTACGTCAAATCTGAAGAAACATTTGGAGTCGCAGCGCTGCAGTCAAACTTACAGAGCAAGTCCCAGCAGGTGGAGCGAAGCAGAGAGGAGGTCCCCCACCACCCAAACAACAAAAGCTGGACTTCGGTGCAAAACCAGTAAGTGGGGGAGAGTTGAAGAAGTTGGTCAGGCAGTAGGCCTATGTTGTAGCGGAAATGCTGCCCTTAAACACGGTTGACTCGCTCTCTTTCATGCCATAATAAACCAGATCCTACTACTGGCAAAGCTGAGCTGCATCACAGTAAACCGGTTGTCATTTTTATGTTGAGGCTGTAGGGGTGTTGTCGGCAGTTGCTGAATGTAACTAATAAAGTAACTTGTAATCTAACTTCGTTACTTTTAAAATCAAGTAATCTATCTAATCTAAGTTACTTTTTCAAAGTTGGCTAAGGCTAACGCTAGCAATGTTAATGCTAAATATAAGCTGATTGTTGTTGTCAGTCTCCACTCGCACATGCGCATGACTACGTCACGACCAAACGTTAGCGATTGGTTATGGCAGATCCAGAGTGGCTCTGGGCAGATCCAATAGTTTTAAACTTCAACAGAGTACCCGCCTTCAAGGAAGTTAACACGTATCAATGGAGAGAGGCCAGACTCTACAAATGAAATGTACGAGAGTCTGGTAGGACCAGGCTAAGACGGTTAGGCCTAGCGGATTGAAACTTTATACAGGTGTTGTTGACAAGATATAAAATGTATTTGTGGTGTTTAACATAGTGTGGCATAAAGGATGTTTTAGTTGTTGTTTTTAAAATCTTACTTCTTAAAGATGGGGACTAAAAAACCTGTTTTTAACCATGTTTAAACTGATGTAGTGTAGGTTGTGTTTTGATCACATGCTAAACAAGCACATTTTCAGAAATTAGAAGATTTAAGTTTCTAATGCAGCCTAATGCATGCATTTTGGCCTTGCAGTTCTTCGGTTATAAGTTTTCCCATTCAGGTATGGCAATTAGACAAAAAGAAAAGAAAAGAAAGAAGTTGCATATTATCAGTATCAGTGTAACCCTCTGCACATACATGACCCTGCACTGTGAAGGTCAAACATCAAACAAAACAGCAAACTGTTTTTTTTAAAAGGATAGGAGTAACTGTCACCTTGAGAGCTGTTTGAAATACAAGGGGGACTTACTGAGTCACATGGCTTTTAGTGAGACATTGTTCGCTGCCAAACACTTTACGCAGAACTGCATCTGAGTTTAATTTGAGACTCATTAAAAAGTCAGGCGACATATCAGCTAATCCTCCTTCACACGCATCCAGTAACTGGATAATCCTGTTTAAATACCCCTCTGGGAGGTTAGCATTTCCTTCCCTTTGTCGCTCCGAAAATGATAGGCAAGCCCACCAAACCACCACCTGATAATACGATTTCATCCCATCTGAGGAAAATATTCAGGTTTATCTGATTTAAGACATTATTCCTGTCTCCGCTGAGAATGTTCTAAAGGGCAATTGAAATAAAAATGGTTATTAGAAAACTTTATATTAGTGGAATTAAATTATTCTGAAGCTGTGGAGAGTGGGCCTTTAGAATCCAAACATGGACACACATGGAAAGGTCCCAGGACGACACTGCTGCAGGGCAGTCGGGGACAGCTCCTGCCTCAGAATGAGTGTGGGTGAAAACCGGGGCTGTGAGGGAGACATAATGAGTCATTTTGCTAGAATTAACAGGGGGATCACTCCAGTATATCACACACACAACACGCACACACATACACACACGCGGCACCTGGCATGAGGATCTGATGATTCAAAGCTTAATTCAATTGAAAAGAGCTGAATTTAATCCGTGTGAAGGATGTAAGACTTGAAAAAAAACTAAAAACGTATGTATCATCAACATAATGAGGAAGAAAACTGAACAAGATGGTAAAGACAGTGCAGGATGTGACACTCGAGCTCTTGCATCAGAAAATGTGCTGCTGAAAGGTCAGCAGGAAAACACAAAGTGACATATTCTCCAGACAGATGACTCACCATTGACCGTGAGTCTGTAGGAGTAAAGCAATGCACAAACACACGTTTGCTATCTTTTTATCTTTTGCTCATTCTTGTTCCTGTGATACAAATTCCTCCTTTTTTTCTGCTCAGTGATCTTGTTATCACATCAAATGCACAATCAAAAGAAAAGTCTGCTTCTTTAAAGAACTACAAGGACAGAGAACTTAGGCAGGAAACAAGACTTTGAGTATTGTGAACCAACTCAATGTAAAAGTTGCATGGTTAAAGTGTGTGTGTGGGTGGGTGGGGGGGAGAAAATAAGCAATTTGTTCATGCAACAATAGCCGCTGCACAGGTGTTTTCACTTTCGCTTAATTAGACCTCTTCTGAGTAAGAGAGAGAGAGAGAGAAAAAAGAGAGAGAGAGAGAGAGAGAGTGAGTGTGAGTGAGTGAGTGAGTGAGTGAGTGAAGGCCGTTTTACAGTAGCCACAGCCAAGCTGGCGTACTCAAATGTGACGTCATAGGATCGCCGTAACTATTTATACCCGCGCTGGTGGTCGCGACACTAGTTGCAGTCTTCTCCTGAACAGAGGTGTCGCAACTGAGGAAAGGCTACCGACTTTGCTATTTCTACGGACTAGAAGAAGAAGAAAAAGGTAAACAACGGAAGAACTGGCAGCAGCATTGACGTCAATGCTTCGATTTGATTCGATGACCTACTTCGTCGGATCAAGCCTTTCATTCGCCATAAAAGAACTCATCTTAACCCAGTAAGTTTACATGAGAGACTTGCAGTCACTCTGAGAATCCTGGCATCCGGTTGCTCTCGAGCTCGTTCATGCTTCCCGTGTCCGCTTTGTCGCGCACTCAAAATCCTGGCGTGCCAGCGAGATCTACGCCATTTTGACGTCACGATGGCGCGCGTCAGCTTGGCTGCGGCTACTGTAAAACAGCCTTGTGAGTGTGAGAGTGTGTGTGTGTGTGTATGTGTGTGCGCTGATAAACACTCACCCACCAACCCCCTAGGATGGCGGATCCTCCTCAAAGGTTTCCAGTTGTGTTCACCGGTGGTGAGCTGGTGGTCAGGGATCATGTCCTTGTCTTTCTGGAAAAGCAAATATAATTACATTAGGGATTGACAAACGTGTGGTAATCAGTAAGTCACAGCTTTGTGTCACATCATCTCAACGCTCTGTGATGCCTTACTGTCACATACTGCCTGGGACCATACTAATAGCGGTCTTTCATGTGGCAGCCCATTATAACTACTCTGTACTGTTTACTTTAGGTTTGTGGGGACCATTTTTACAAAGCATGCAACACAAGCTTGAATTTGACTTTCCACCCTCTGGGCAGCCATTTGGGTTCAGTTCATATTCATTTCACAGCAGGAAGTAATGAAAATCAACTAAATGAAATGAAACATCCTAAGATTATCCCTCACAGGAAACAGCTTATTTTGGCTAAAGTTATGTTATCATTGCGTAGTAACGTAATAGCAGGAAGGTAAGTTTTAAATACCATGTTAATGTGTTTTTGGCAGCTGTGGGGATATCGGCTGTTCAACAATCTGCTGCCAAAAAGCATCACATTTGTGGGCTATTTAGTCTGAAAAATAAAACCTGGGAGGCACAAAAAGGCAACCATGGACATTGTAAAAGGGATCACATGAACTTCTTCCATTATGGGTTAATGTTTTTTTTGGGTTTTTGTAAGAAACACACTAAGAGGATTTCCAAAGAATGTTTTCTATTTGTCACAGCATTTCCCCCCAGCACACATTTGGTAAAGTGATTATCTACTGATTAATGTAATATAAAGTGTACACAATTTGTAGTTAATGGGCTGAAACATGCAACACAGTAAAGTCCTTTAACAGACATAAAACATTGGTCCTTAGACAGTTAGTCCACTATCCTATCCTATATTAGCCTGGGAAAACCCTGACGAACTTCCGGCAAATTTGAGATTTGCTCTGCAAGTCAGTCTGGCCAAGAGCCCATTCAAGCCCATTTCCAATTTGTCCAAATCGAGACACCAATCACAAGCTTTGAGGCGGGCTTTACACGATGACGATAGCGCAGCGACGGCAAGCAGCTTTTTGTTTACAATCAACATGATGGCCACCGAAGCGCAGCAACCTGTTGATGCCGCTGTCGCTGCTACGTCACCCGGATCGTTGGTCTGATTGGTTGAAGGCATTTAAGCGGCGTCCATTGGTGACGCCCATTGGTGATGCCCAGACCCACTATCAGTTACTGGTGTCAACCAGGCTAATCCTATATTATACTATAATATACTATATTATACTAGATTGTGTATGTATACACTAGACTGTCAGAAAAACTCTGAAGGAAAACATTTATTTATTTAATTTATGAGTTTAAAAATGAGGACATTTCCAATGTGTTACACTATCATTTGAGCTGACTTTCTCTGTAATGCAGGAAAACTACTTCAAATTGTTTGTATATGGTCAACATTTTGAGTAGTAATCCATTATGCTTCTCAGCAAACCTAATATGGAAACAGATTTATCAAATTAGGACTTCTTTGCTGATGGTTTTATTTGGTAGGTGTATAAAATGTGAGAAATTAGTGCTGGAAAGCGAGTTTTTATTCATACCGGTACCATAATGGCACGAATACACGCGCATCAAAATTAAAGCGCGGCTCACTTAACCGCAGTGTTCTACGGTTCACAGAAAAACAGCTGATCTCAATTCAATTCAAAGGGGCTTTATTGGCATGGGAAACAGACGTTTACATTGCCAAAGTAACTGTGAAAAAAAAACTAAAAATAAACTGTGGTTGCTTTTTAGTAAACACAGCTGTATAACATTGTAACATTGTAATCAAATATATAAATTAACTGCCAATAGTGCGAGTTGCGTGACAGTTGGCAGCCCTGACTTATGCAGGTAAGTTCCAGCAGGCTTTGCAAGAGAACAGAAAGTAAACAACCTTTCTATATTCTGAACATTTGCCAAATCTCAAATGTGGCCATGATACTCTACTAAAAAAAGGTACTAGTGTTGTTTTGAGGTTAGTCTTTCACTCCCAGCTCAATGATATTATGGCAGATGACCTTAACTTCAGCAGCAGGGTATCTGTCTGTTAAATCCAGCTCAGGTGGAAAAAAGAGCCACTGGCACATTTTTTATTTTATTTTTTTACATTTATTAGAGCAATTTGGCCTCAGTTAACCTTACCAGTACAGTTTATGACACACAAACAAAAACACATTGTAAGTATAATGGGAGACATAATGGATGATCATTGTTCTCTCCCTACCACACTCCATTTTCATCTTCCTGCTCATTCCTCTCTCATTACATCTCTCCTCCATGCTTTCCTTCTTACTCCACCTGTGTCCATATTAGAGGCCTTTCTCCATCACGTGTTAGCATACAGTTCACCGAATTGTGTCATTTCAGACTAACTTTTCTCAGCGTGTTTCGAGTCAAAAACAGTCTCTGGAGTTTGTTACTTGTAGATCAAAGCACCTCCTCTATTTTCTTTTCCACACGCTCCATCATTTTCTCTCTAATGTGTGGAGGATTGTAGAGCTGCAGCACAAATCGCATAGATGAAGATGTAATTAACACCCCAAACACGAAGCTAACGCGTACATGTTGAGTGTAAGAAAAAAAAAAAAAAAAAAAAAAGCAAGCACCTTTCTGTTGCGCTCATCCTCTCTTCATACGTGGTCTCTCCCTTTCACTACCCCCTCTTCTTATTTCATCCAACTTGCAAATCCCCCCCCCTGCCCAGTTCTACTCTGGCATCCTTTGTTGTCTCCTCCTTTCCTCCCCCTTTCAATAACACATCTTTGAAATTGATAGAGAGGTATGACCATGTGCTGTGACATAAAGGTTTGTTTTTTCCCAAACTCTAAATTACACAGGAGAAATGCACCCTTGTTAAAAGGACTGTGTTTATTATGATATACCTGTCATTCCTGTGCACACAGCTGGTAGTTGCTATAGAAACGTGTCACCTAGCAGCAGCACATGTAGTTGCTATAGGGACAATACATCATGTGACATCGCCTATAGATAACATCACAGAGGAACTGTAGAGGAGGAATTTTTTTTTTTTTTTTTTTTTTTTTTAATGTAACTATGTAAGAGTGTCTGTAAATGTTCAAATGTTTCCAGTAACGGAATAAATCTGCTCCCTGATGGGCAAGGTATGTTTTTTTCAGTGGTTTGGTTGCCTCACTGTGAGTTTGCACAGATAAACAGCAGGAGCAATTCATTATTAAAGTGATCACAAAGAGGCTAAGTCATGATTTATTAAACACTAATTTAGGAAACTGCTTATTAAGGCAGCGATGTGGAAAAGGGAGCAGTGGATTTCTCATTTATTTATAAGTTGTTTCTGATAGGAGGTGGAGAAAACTACAATTTATACTCATACAGTCTGCTTATGATCACCGTGTGATTAACAGAGCCACAAATTGGATGTTAGGCGTTGAGCACAAGTAACTGAATATTAACTTGTCGATTCATGTGGTCACTGCCGGTGCGTCTGTTATGGCAGCATTTCGTTCTCTGAGCTCCGCTGGTTTCTTACTCCTGCCTTGTTGAAATCACAGATGCACTTGGCTTGTTTTCGGCTTCTGTCCTGTCATCACCGGCAAGAAAAGCACTCTCCTTTATTGCCAAGCCTTTCTTTTATACTCATCATTTCACCTTGTCTCCTTCAAAATTGTTTTTTTTACCATTGTTGTTAACTGTTCAGCTTTTTGTTCAGGCTTTCATTTTCTGGTCATGACTTAGACCCCTTTTCTCTCTTTCCTGTCTCCTTTCCTCTATCCTTCCCCTGTACTCACATCCATCCCTTTCTCGTCTCTCAGTAAACAGAGGAACTCTCTCCCCCTGCTCTTGAAACTTTGTGTGGGTTCCTATTTGACGCACACCAAGGAGCGAAAGGAGCGAATCAAGTAGAGAAAGAGAGAGAAAGAGAGAGAGAGAGACAGAGAGCAGAAAAACCAGAGAAACAAGGCTGGTTGTGTTTGTCCTTGTGTGATTCACCATCTGTGGTAAAGCACTCTTCTACAGCAGTATTACCAATAAGATGATTGACATGAAAAATACATTAAGATGTGAGAAGGAGAAAAGAGGGTAGGAGGAGAGAACGTCTGGTCCTGTGTGTGATTCACAGTTACTTTGAATACTAAAAGCTTTGTTGCTTTGAGATATGTAGAAGAAAAGGAGGGGAGAAAGAAGGACGTGACCAAATAAAAGAAAATTAAAATTAGAAACAGATTAAAATAGATCTGAGGGGATAGAGGCTAGGGGGAGGAGAAAGACAAAGAGAGAGATGAGATGAGAAAGTCAGCTAGGGTGGAGGAAAAGGAGATAAACGAGGAAAAAACATTATTCAGGGTCACAACCAGAATGCATTAGCACACAGACTGAAAGTGAGAATGAAAGAAAGAGATATTTGCAGACTACAGATTTACAGTGCATTCTTGGAGGAAGAAAGAGAGACAGAGAGAGATGCGGAAGCAAGGAGGGAGAGAGAAATTAGAAAATAGACAGATGAAGGTCAAGGGTGTGTTCTTGTTCCCATGCTAAATTGGTTGTATCTTCTTATACAGTATACACAGACATGCACACGGCACAGAACACTGGTAACCAAATAGATACCTCAGAACAACTTTGCTACTTACATCTTAATATACTTTTTTTGTCATTTAAAAAACACGACCTATTATTAATCTACAACCTTACAGTGAAAACACACCGGACGTGAATTGTAGATCCTGCAAAGCGTATAGCCCGATAGAAAGACAGGATGAGTGGGGAAAACTTTGGTAATTGTAGCCTATATGTAGCTGTGTGTGTGTGTGTGTGTGTGTGTGTGTGTGTGTGTGTGTCACTCTCTCTGTCTGTCAGTCAGTCTCTCGCTCCGTGTGCCTGATCGCGTGTCTCGCTGTGAGAAGTCAAGACAGCCAAAATCACCACGAACCTAGGTGTTTTTATTTTGAAATGGGTTTTATTTTTGTAAAGTATCTGGCTGCCTGGCTAGACACATTCGCTCGCGTCTCGCCCAAGAAATAGAGGCGACGCCAAAACGATCGCTGCAGCGCTCAGGCCGACACGCACGCTCCGCGCCCGGTATGAACGGACAGACTGGATAACTTGGGCGCCGAAATAAAAATAGCTGCTCCCGTTGTGTTTTCACAGTTATGCTGGTGGCCCTTCTAGATCTTAAACCCTCAAATAATGCTCATAACAGTATGTTAAACGTGTGTAGGAACGAGAAAAAATATGCAAACTGTTTTAAAAATTCCAAAAATTCCATGTGAAGGTGGTGCTTAAATTGAGATGGTGATTCAATCTTACCAGTGTATGTCACCTGACACCTCAACTGCTGGGGATTACTGTGGTGACTTTTAGTTTCATATTTTCAACCAAAATGTTAAAGTTCAAGAGCAGAAGTAAGGACATGGCACCAAACAAAAACAGTCAATTCATTTGACACAATGAAGTTAGATACCTTTGCCAGAATTTGATCTGAAGAGGAATACTTGAAATTGCTATCCACCTTGGATATTCAACATCAGATTTATTCAGTTTAATCCTCTTATTGCTAAACAGGACAGTGCTAATGTTCATGTGAGCCCAGATTAACAGGCATTTAGAAACCAAATGATTCTTCCGGAATAAGCCTGCGTTTGTTTTAAACCATTTTCCCCTTAAAAACTATTAATAGATAGACATCTGAGCAGCTGATGAGCAGAGAGACTATGATTAATTTGAATATTTCAGCACTGTGTTTCCAATTTTATAACTACAACAACAATGTAAATAGTCAACAATGCCAACAATAAAAATACAAATGATGGATTTGAATTAAAATGAATACAATGATCCAAGATTTTTTTTAAACACAAGCCATGTGTGTTTATCTCTTATCTTGTTTCCTGAGTTTCTCTCTCATACACACAGGGAGAAAGCAGTCAACAAACCTCCTGCAAGCGTAAATGTTTGACTACACACACACGCATGCACGCACGCACGCACAGCCCTGCACATGTTGTCCTGAAGGCTGACGGCCAACAACATAAACATCACCAGTAAACAGAGGCGATTGTACTGGGTGTGTACATTTTTGTGTTCTTACATCTGTATCACTGCTAAACTGTCAAACAGCTCTGCATAAGTGGTCGTTTAGTCCCAGGGTACACACCAGATGCTGGACGTACAGTACATTTTAAAGGTATTACTAATATGCTGCTGCATGTGTATCTGCAGGTTAAGTATGACTGCAGCAGCAGGTGTGCTAACAGGCTTGGCTAAGCTAAAACGCCAAGACTCCGCCCGCTCTCAGCACCGGCCCTTACCTACATCGCCGGGCCTGGGAAACTCCGCCCCAGAAGCTGCCCCCAGGTAATTCTTAGACTTCATAATTTCAATATTAAAATGCATTAAAATTTCACTTTATGAGTTTTTTTAACATTAATATGCGTTCCCCCAGCCTGCCTATGGTCCCCCATTGGCTAGAAATGGCGATAGGTGTAAACCGAGCCCTGGGTCTTGGAATCTTGCTTCTTATGAGGTCATATCATTTCTGTTTTCTTTCCATGCTTTTCACTTAGAAAGCGGAAACGACGCACTGATGTTGTGGTAGTACGTGGTAGGCTCCGCCTCTACTCCGCCTCCGGGTTTTTCCTCCTCCTTGGACTTGTCATCTTGGCCATAGGGATCGGCATGGCGACGCTGGGTTACTGGCCCCACAGTGAAACCATGCCCTCGGCCAGATCGTCGACCGGAGGAGGATCTAACCCAGCAACATCTGGAGGAACATCTGCCACAGGAGAAGGAAACAGAGCCATGGTGGCCGTCACAGACAAGGACGTGGCTAACTCCAGCACGAGTCATAATGTGCAAGGTCAGTGAGCACAGGAATGAAAAGTTAACCACGGTTGTGTCATTAAATTGCTTCTGAAGGGTGATTTTTTAAAATGGACTGAGTCAGTTTATCTTTACTTTTTTTCTGCTCTATGGTTTATAAATTCAAATTCCTTATGTTGAATGGCTCCTACGCTCTGCATGTAGGTTCGCCCTCCAAGCAGACTGGGGGCGCTCTGACACGCTTCCTGGAACAGCATCGTCACTCTGAGAGGATGAAGATGTTCGGGCCCTTCACAATGGGCATTGGGATTTTCATCTTCATCTGTGCTAATGCCATTCTTCATGAAAACAGAGACAGAGAAACTAAGGTAGGTAGTACAAATTAAATACTAGAGTTGCCAGCGGATTTGGAGGGTCTACATGCTAGCCGACAAACTGTAACAGGAAATATAAACAGAAGTGATATTGCCTTGCCACGTTGGAAACACTGATAATGTGCAGAGATCGGTTGTACAAAAGGTTATGAAGGACAATTTAGAACAGGTTTTTCAATTCTAAAAAACAAAACTTGAGTCAATAGAATATGTAATTATAATATTCCTCCCCAACAATGTATTCTCATTTCAGTTCTTCCTCCACTCTCTACAAAATGAGGGGCATGCACAGTGCAGTCATCCATATTCATCATCTCTACTAACATGCAAATCATATTTCTGCCAACCTCATAATATCCCTAGCTCTGCAGTTCCCCTCTGATCACATTTCTTCTGCTCTTATGCCCTCTTTTTCTTCTTTGATTCGATTCAGGTCACAAAACATCCAACATACACACACACATTTAAAAGAATATGTAACATATTCTCAGGTCATCCAATTTATCCAACTTATGCTACGACACGTCAGAGATGTTCACAAGTCATTTTTTGGGCAATTCTTTGAGGGGCAAGTTAATAATAATAATAATAATAATAATAATAATAATAATACATACATTTTATATAGCGCTTTACATGGAACTCAAAGACGCTTTACAAACAAAAGAAAGAAAGAAACAAACAAACAAACAAACAAGATAAGTAAATTATTCAAGTTCAAGTCAAGTCTCAAGTATCTGGCCATCTGATCTGGATACAACTATAACGATACTATGTGCCTGTTCCCAGCATTAGCACAACACTTTGCGATGCTTAGCTTGTTACCTGTGACGATATATGCTAAATTTAACTTCTCTTTCACATTAGCAAGTGACTGACCTATCTGGGTGCGTTTTGAGATGCCTGATGAAGTTCGACGTTGTTGATCTGCCATCATTTATCTTGGTGCCACACACCTTGCATGTAGCTGTTCACTTACTGCCACTGTTTACGAAGTTATTGAAAGCAAAACTAATGACAAAAGGCACAACTCCGGGAGGACTTGGTGTCGCCATCGTCAATGCATTTTCTGATATGTGAGAGCGTGCACATAAGGCATAGTGCTTGCGTTACGTTGCATATGGCAAAGGGCAGGGGACATACAGCTCGTCATACGTTTCCCCAACGTATATATGCGCCAATAAAAGAAAATAGAAATACATGAATGAATTTAGATTTGAAAAGTAAAAATAATTGCATGAAAACAGGTTGTTGACGAGTCTTGAAGCTTGAGTCCAAGTCAAGCCTGAAGTCTTTTTGGTCGATTCACAAGTCAAGTCTGAAGTCAATGTTTGTGCGACTTAAGTGCGCCTCAAGTCAAGAGTCTCGGACTCGAGTCCCCATCTCTGCGACATGTAATACTATTAATATATTTCTCTTCTGCACTAGATAATCCACATGAGAGACATGTACTCCACCGTCATTGACATCCATCGCCTCAGGCAGAGAGAGCAAAAGCAACACCATCACCGCAACAGCACCTATGCAAGAGAAGTTGGGGATCTTCGAGCCTTTGGAGCCGATAACGCAGCCTGGTTGGCCAGCAACTCTCCCCTGGCGTATTCCTCTCGGGCCGGAGGGGGAGGGTCTACAGAAGAAGAGGAGGGGCTGTTAGGGAACGAGGAGTTTCACAGACACATTGGGCAGGCTAAGCTGGATTGTAACTTTGCGGGGCTGCTGGCGCCACTCTACAAGGATCGCCCCTTCTGCGGCCCGGGCCTCGGGCTGGCTCGCTCAGATTCAGTACGCCACCAGTGGTCAGTGGACGGAGATGGGGGGAAGGGAGGACACCATGCACGCTCTATCGTTTCCTCCTCCTTATCTGCTTTTACTCTCCCCGTTATAAAACTCAACAACTGCGTTATTGACGAGCCGGAGATGGAGGCGATAACTGAGGAGGAGAGAGGAGGAGAGAGGAGAGGCGGGCAGACGTCACAGCCTCTGAGCTCCATGGAGTCTCTGGTGGTTCCTGTACCATCTGTTGCCAAGGCCTCCAAACCGCCAAGCTTACACCGGAGTAACTCGGCCTCCTCTTCCTCTCGCTGCTCCTCTGTCTCCTCTTGCTCCCTCTCCCCTGCTCCCTCCTCTACCTCAGGCTGCTGGCTCTCCCCGGGAGCAGCAAGGAGTGACTTTGGCTCCAACTCCTCCTTGCACATGCTCGGCAGCCACTCCAAATCTCTGGACCTGGAGCGTAGGCCGAGCATGCTCAGCGTGCACCCCGAGCAGCGCAAGCACCCCAGCTGGCCTCGCCTCGACCGTAGCAACAGCAGCCGTAGTAACAGTGGCAATCGGGGCAGCAGTAAAGGCTACATGCGGCTGGAGGACAGGGAAAGCGAGCAAGGGGAGCGGCTGTTAGATGCGTCAATGTCTGTTACAGACAGGCGCGACTACAGTAAGCGGGAGAAGCTCCTAATGATATCCAGGTCGCATAATAATCTGAGTTTTGAGCACGACGAGTTTAACAGCAGTACACTGAAGAGGGGCAGCTCTGAGACTCGATTCTGAAGACGCTGAACTAAAGCTTGAAGACAGTTCTGTAAATTTGTCTCCAAACAGTATGAGTGTACAGCGCAGGAGAGAGGAAACTTAAACGTGGTTTCAAAGAAACTTTTTTTTTGAGCAGCAGGCTGGAGAGTAGTGAGTAATGGTCCATCTTGCGCAGTAGAAGGTTCAGGGACGCTGAACGTCTGCTGTACCAGGTCCAGAGGTGCTGGTCCGTATTTGACCCTGACCTGTGAGCTCTGACTGAGGGAGACGTTCCCTACAGGGATCAATAAAAAATAAATCACATCATCAGTCTCCTTTATACATAGTGTTAAATGCTTTCATTCCAGCAGCTGCTGGTGAAATCAAGGACACACTGGAAGCACTTTGACTAAGTTTCTCTCTCTGCAGGTGGCAGTGACACAAAGGCAAATCTTTTATAACAATGTCACAAGCACAACCTGAGAAATAAGCATGGACAGTTAAATATCAGAATACAAGAAGCTTTAAAAAAACAAAGCTACAAAGTGCTTAATATGGTTGCATAGACGCACTGTGGCTAATAATGATCATTTTCAATTGATCTACTAGTCTCGACACAAAAACAGATATGAAAACTTAACCAGAATCAGCTTGTAACTTATAGCCTGGTGTAAACCTATATAAGAACACGTAATGGCATACTGCAGCGACGAGGCTCCAAAAGACATATCTTAGTAGTACAGGATTTGTTTATAAGGTGGTTCATGTATGCCTGTGTGTCTGTCTGATCCTCAGAGATGTAGACATCCACACAAGTCAAACAAAACCAGTTACTATAACATAAATACGCTACAGCACAGATATGAGTTAAATCAAGATGCTGCAGGCTGCAAAATACAATAACGGAGTCAATGTTGCCCTTGCTGCCCTTTCCCCAAGAAATATAGTAAGAAGTTTTGTATGTCTGCTAGAAAACTACGAGTAACAATCTCTCGTCTATGGCTTTTTTCTAGAGGCATCTTGAGTTTATTTCTTACTAGAAAAGATCTTGATTGACTTTACTCAGGATATCACGCTGTCTACATTGATCATTTTTTTAGAGCTATTCACAAAGCTATTCAGTATTAGAGAAAGCCCTAACATTTGAATATTTATAGACTTGAGTATGAAGTATGATAAATTAGGTTGGTAACCAATGATTATTCT
The DNA here is from genome assembly GCF_004354835.1 of Perca flavescens. Classification (NCBI taxonomy): domain Eukaryota; kingdom Metazoa; phylum Chordata; class Actinopteri; order Perciformes; family Percidae; genus Perca; species Perca flavescens. Next base: position 14,620,655 of record NC_041348.1, read on the forward strand.
CATTAGTTCGGTATTTTGATCAATCAATGCTCTAAATGTCAAAACTTATGACAAATAATCACATCTGAGGTACTTCTACTTGTTAAATGACAATTGATTAAGAGAAATGTCATTGATTCATTTCAAGTCAATCAACAATTTCTTTACTCTGCACTATTGAAAAAACAATATTTGAAACAAAAATCTGTATAAATAAGACTGTAATGTACTGCCATTTCACTCGAGCCAACAGTAAATCACCATATGCACATTTATCTTGTGCTATATGTATAAACTGTGTGTATAAATCCAGGAAGCTGTAATATTTAAAGTCCAACTGAAGTTGTCTTGTCTGCTACAGCATACATATCTGCTTTTAAACAACAACCCATATTTGCTTTCCTGCTATCGTTTCCTTCTTATCTAACCTACAAAATTGAAAATACACGTCTTGTCCTTGTAGTTGTTGAACGAGCGACCAAACAAACATTCACTGAGGAAAAGTGAACAGCAACATCAGTTTGCAGGCTACATAGCTAATGAGCTGCTCAGCTGCAGCACATTAAACAGCATGTAGAAGTACCTGCAAACAGAACTTTGGTTCAGTTACCGTAGATGCTGGTTTTTAACACCGTCTGCACATGACGTGTACACTACAGCACAAGTTTGTTTACTTTGTCTCTCGTTCCCTACGGTGTAACACCGGCACTCTGGCAGCCTGCAAGGTACTGTCAATCAAACAAAGACACGCCTCTCCGACCGGCTGAGACGAAAAGGAGCATTTCTGTTATTTCCCCCAAGACCTTAAGAAAACAGACACAAAACTATAAACAATGCATTAAAAAAAAAAAAAAAAAAAAAAACATGTTGACATTAGATATTTGACTGCAAAAAGGAATGTCCAAATGTAATTTCAGTTGGACTTTAAAATGTAAGCCATGCCGTTTTCTTCTACAGTTGCCTTTGGCACATCTTGTGTTGCTTTTTATTTGTTTATAATCTTTGGGACAATATTCACCACGTGATGATGACGATTGCAGGTTTGAATTCAGGAAGTCAGCTACTGAGCAACATAGTAATAATGTCTCAGCATATTTTGTTATTAACATGTTGACAAGGTGAGTTGTCCCAAACTGAACATTGCTCTTGTCTATCTTTAGTATAGGAGCTGATACTGTATGACGCCTTTGTGTTGCTCGATATCTCTGTTTCAGGTTCTGTTTGGTTTGTCATCTACCTTAAAGACATTCATTCAGTCATTTTTGGAACACATTTATCAGTGTTGTTCAAACCTCTTTTGTGCTAACTTTAATGCAACACATGTGAACGATAAAACATCAACACAACTCAACACAAAGGAGCCCTTTTTAAGAGTGCAGGAATTGTACAGGAGAGCTTCATTAACTGGTTCCCAGCAGTTTATGGGTCAACGTCCAAAATAAATAGTATTTTCACTGAAAGGTTGTTTTGTCCCAATGAGTGTGTTTGACCAATACTGATTCTTACGCAAGGATTCAAATTTAGGAGCTCTTATCAGGGGTCAGTGAGCGGACACACACATACACGTACCAACACACGTCTGACCCTACATCTAAACACCACTTTCCGATTACATCACTTATTCCTCCTTCTCTCTGTCGTCCTCCTCCTCTCTTCGTCCCCTGCATAACAAAATAATAAGCAAAGGTCTGGATGAGTCAACGACAATTACCTTCTGCTCCACAGCTCTGTGTGAACAACACACACACACACACACACACACGCACGCACACATGCACACACGCGCACACACACACACACACACACACACACACACACACACACACACTTCAAAAGCAGGAGACTGATGATGCTGTCTCATCCTCTCTGTTATCGAGGGCACAGATGATAATCCTAACCCTTTCCGAAGGCAAGAAACATATTGAGGCAGCAGAGATGGATGATGTCGCATCTAGTTAACATTAAGCTAGTAAAAAATAAAAAATGCCTCGTTCTGTTAAAGCTTTCCTACACTCTCTTTGTCAAGATTTTGATGTGAATGTGAAATGAAAGGCTGAAGTCCTTTTGAAGGAATAGTTTTGCCTTCAGCAGTTCACTCCGTGTTGCAATTTTAATCGTATAACGGAGCATCTTGTTGCCAGGAAACATTTGGATGCAAGATTGACCTTGTGTCCCTTCTACAGTCCATTTACTATCATAAAAGAAATAATCTAAACAACCATGACCATACAGACCCTCACAGTTTTTGAGTCTTTTTCCCTAATGTTGCATCAAAGTCTCACTAGCCAAGGCACAAAAGGCACTTGGGATACAGGACTTCCTTTAACTACATTTTGGTTGCTAAGTGCATCTCCCTTTAAGACAGATGGCTGAGTAATGGCAGCAATTGAATCAAATGTTCCTAATGTTTTACTGTGTGCATGGAAATAAACCCAGAGAATCTAAATGCAAGTGCCTCTTCTCAGTAACCCTTGATGATTCGGCAGGTGGTGCTTCCACATCTCAGTTTCCTCTTTCCGAGGTAGCACATGAACATGCTCCATCTCTCTGCATCATCTGGGTGTTGTTCAATCGCGAGCCAATGTGTTACGGAGACACAGCTCGCGCCTTCTCACCTCCTCGGCTGTGACACATACTTCAGCTAGCTGAGGGACTGAGAGTCTGTTGGAGAGACTCACAGTCTTGCAAAAATTGTGCAAAATGACATAACGTGCACGAGGTATATATGTAGATATATGAATTAGCTTGTAGCTGAATGCCAAAGACAGTGTATGGAAAAATAATTGACAGAAAAACTAACATTGTTTATTTTGGTCTCTTCTTTGGGTTTGTTGGCAATATGAGAAATATGGAAGAACAGCCTTATACTTTAACTTGCAAAATACTTATTTATATTAGATTATATTGTTATTAACCTGTACTCATGTAACGAAAGCTTTTAAATTTGCTGTTCTAGACACCAGATTTTGCATCGCTTTCTCTAAGAAAATGTGCAGAGAGTGACGCTTTTCACATTTCACAGAGCAGCAACAGCAAGTCTGGAATAAACAGAGTAAGATCTGGGTAGTACACTGAGCAGAAAAAGCTATCATGGGTGCAGGGTGCAGATACAGAGTCTGTATATATGAAGGAATGACTGAAGACCTGAGACAGATGAGCTCTCCCTGGTCACAGGGTGATTGATTTTTCATACATTGATTTATTTAGTTCTTCTCTCTCATAATAACAGTGTTTTATTTTGTGTGTTGGTAGATGGTGAAAAACATTGCGTGTGTGCGTGCGTTATGTCCTTGTGTTTTTGCCAGTGATAGCAGAGATGAGGGCAGTTTACCGACATAATCAGCTAATAAACAGACTAATTATTATGACACATCTGGAGGGTAAATTGAATGCTTTGCAGATTAGCCGAGGAGAATGGCTGCCAGCAGAGTGAACTGCATTAGCTCAGCTGCCCCGGATAATAACAACGCATCGTGGTTTGGGATGAGCAGTGTGAATTAGTAATGGAAGTGAGTCATACAGTCAGTAACATATTGGTTTCTAGAGCGGTAAATGCTCTATTATTCATATTTTCTGATAAGGAAAGGAGCGGTAAATGTTTATTTTATTACGCCGTATATATTACTTTCCAGAAGGTTCAGACAGCAAACTGTGCTGCAAGTCGTGCAGTACCGATTGAAATAGTAGATTAGTCTAACTCACTTACTAACAGATGTTGAGGAGGAAGTTATTCTAAGAGCTTTTATGCATTTTCAGAATCACTGCTTCAGAATAGAGGGGAGTCTCTAGTGTGAAAAGGTCATTTCCTTCCTTAAACACGGCCACAGGTTCAGCTGACTGAACTGTCATGGTTGTTACCTCACTATCTGTCTTTATGTCATGTTGACTCCTCTCTCCATCTTTCCTCGTCCCTTGCATTGACTCCTGTGTAATTAGGCAGAAATCTGAGTCTCCCTGCAGTGAGTGTCACTGAAGGAGCCTTGCGGTGATAGTTCCAGTGTGCGAGTGTGTGTGTTTGCGCGTCTGTGTGTTTGTGCACTTGCCATGAGGAAGCAGTGGGGGTGCCAGCCTAGTTGCCATAGCAGCCCGAGAGGTGCTTTGGACCCCTGCCTGAAGAGTAAACTCACTCGCACAGATGTACACACGCACACACATGAGCTTTTAAAAACAATACAACCCTTAACAGCCGGGCATTAAATGAAGCCCAAAAAAAAAAATCTAAATGGTAACAGAGAGCTTTAAATGTGGAGTCGATCCAATAGCTGCTGCTCCCACAGTGGTAATGACAGATCAGTTAAGGTCAGCACAAACTATCTGAGGGGAGTAAAAACGATGTAGCGTACTGTATAAACATTTTTCTATTATGTTCTAAATATAGGCAATACGCTCCAAGGGATTGTTCTGAAAAAGCTACAGTAGTAAAGAAGGATACAGTGTAGGCTGTAGTAAGATGTACTGGGAGCCTGGAGACTAGTTCCACTGGTGTTGTGGTGATGTCATGGTGGAAGCAAGATCAACATGTACTCGGTTGTATTTATCACAGCTGTCAAGTTCTAAAGCTGTCCTTGACATTTTTGGCTTCATCTTCAAGGCTTATAGTGTCTTAACTCATTACATTGTGTTTGTTTTATGTGCCATATCCTGACAACTTTCCAACAGAATTATTGGATTTATGGCGCAGGATTCCTGACCTTTCACATTTCAAAATATTTTTTAAAGAAAGTCTTAAAGGAACACGCCGACTTATTAGGACTTTAGCTTATTCATCGTATCCCGCAGAGTTGGACAAGTCCATACATACCCTTCTCATCTCAGTGCGTGTCGTAACTCTGTCTGGCGCACCCACCGCTAGCCTAGTTTAGCACAGATTCTGGAGTTAACCAGTTCCAACTAGCCTGCTGCTCCCAATAAGTGACAAAATATCGCCAACATGTTCCTATTTATGTGTTGTGATTTGTATAGTCACAGGTTTTACAAATAACAAGGTCACATGAGACACAGCCATCTTCTAACCGTATACAAACTGGGAACTTGCTACTTGGGCGGAGTGATCAGCGCAACACCTGAAAAGCACCGTTGTTACTCTCTGCTCCTCACCACGGGGCTTCTCGTGTGCTGCGAGCAAATCACTCCGCCCAAGTAGCAGAAGTAGCAGTGCAGTTGCTGGAGTGAAGTGGAGGCTGCCAAATGTTTAATGGTCTTTACTGTACCGGCAGAGTATCTAATTAATTTGAAAGTGATACAGGGACACACACACACACACACACACACACACACACGTGAGTCACCGGTAGGCTTTGCATTTGCTCCATATTCCTTTCTAAATACAGTCTCTGTCTTTCTATTTCTCCACACATCCGTTTATTTTCTCTCTTGTGGCATCTTCTTGCTTTCCCAAACCCTATTCACTACATTCATCATGCCATCTCCTCTCTGCCTTTCAAATGATTCCTCCCAGCCTGTACTGCCTGTCCCATTGTCTCTCTCCTGTTCATGTATTCTCCCATTTTTCGAATTTCTCTCTTCTCACTATACAGTGTGCGTCTCTGATCCCCTCCTTCTCTCCCACTAGTATCCTCCTTTCTTCCTTGTACTCTCCTTCGTAAGGACATGCCAATATAAACTAGCAGAGAGCTCCAACATGAACTGTGAGCTAAGAGTCCGACAGCGTTAATATTTCATACGCTATTCAGTTGTTGAGTGCTACTCAGACACATTGCTAATGAAAGAACCTTTGTGAGTGCACGCACACGCTTTTTAACGTGAACATGTGCCAGCCCAGGTCAGACAGACACAGACAGTAACTTCATCTAATAATAACAACAGTGTTTTTTCTTGTGAAATTAACAAAATTGCAGCAACAGCCTTTTTCAGTTTAGTGTGAGATTTATGTTGAGATTTTTTCTAAAAAAGACTTTTTGAAGTGTTATTTTTTCCAATAACACCAAAATAATTAAAATGATTTATTGAAAATGTTGAGCATTAAACACTTAATTTCCTGCATTCTGGTGAATTTGTATGCACCTATTTCTACCTTTTTCTGAATCAATGTATGCTGCAAATATCTTTATGTAAAGAGAAACATAGATTACAATCCAAATATAAAAACATAATGGAATATATTGAAGTAAGGCTGTCAGGCATTCTGTATTGCTTTCAACTATTTATTCTCCTGTAGATCAACTTTTCTAATTATATCTGAGTCAGCACACATGTAGCCTAGGCATCATTTACTCCTCCCTCCTGTTTTGCGTCTTTTGTTGAGGAAGTAACCTCCTTAAATGTGCATATGACAATTATTCACCTCAATGATACATTAATTCATTTTAATTTATTAATAAACCCCTGGACTGTAATATTTCAGATGTTTGAGCAAGATTTCTGCTCATGTCCAAAACTTTGTGCACATTCAAAATACATCTGTGCTCTCTGAGATTTGGAGGAGACGTGATATTTTGAGAAAAATAAAGTTATAATAGGCTATTACAAGAATAAAGTCACTATATTTCAGAAAATAATCTACCTGCACCATAGTCTGCTGTGCATTAAGTGATTGTTCTGCTGATAAGGTAGATCTCAGACCTTCTGACAGACACACGTGACTGTCCCGGTCAAACCGGGACGTCTGGTCACCCCAAATATATATCAACAATCAAATTAAAGACCCCATTTACAGCTGCTACTAACAGATTTGTACGTGGATATCTGGATTTAGTTTACACTTTCTGGGGGCCTGGTCCAGAGCCACAGGACATATTACACAACTATTTTTACAGGCTGAATATAGTTCCTCATGAACAGTAACTCAACTAAACTCAGTGGATGTTAAATATTAAGCTGCTGCCAGCAATTGGCTAACTTAGCTTAGCATGTAGAATGGAAACAGGGTGAAACAGATAGCCTGGCTCTGTCCAAAAGTAACAAAATCCACCTACCAGCACCTATAAAGCTCACTAAAAGTTATCTCTAGTTTGTTTAATCCATATAAAAACCGAAGCGTAATAAGTACAATTCACCACTTTTGTTTATATACAGTACTCTTCCTACCATCTCAGCAAAGATCTACACACAACATACAGCAGTATTTTTTCTCTTGACCGAGGACAATTTGCAAATTGAGATCACATCGCAATGCGGACATGATCAAGATAAAAAAGTGTATTTATAGCAGGTGTAAATGCTAAAGCCCATGATTACATGTTGACATCCAGATAACAAATTCAGATAGTATAAGGTGCCCTCCACAAATATTTCTTTTATGGCGTCTCCTATAATTAGTTTGTGTAAACACAAGTACAAATATTATATGAGTGAGGATGGAAGTAGCAATTCATTTGATTGGATTAGATGCGTTTGCAGGCAATGCAAAGTGGAGGACAGGAGGAGCACAGAGACAGAAATTAAGACATTCTGGAGGTTCGTGGACGGACGCATCCATGGGTAGAGATCGAGCGAGCGTGGGTAGATTGACAGAGAGGTCACATGTGTGTGTGTTTTGTGTGTGTGTTTGTGGTTTCCGAGTGGGACTCTCAAGAGTCAGCAAACTAAAAGCTTTTTTTAGCATGCGCACACACACACACACACACATACACATATACACACACACACACCTTTATGTCTTCAAATTCTTCAAAACTACAGTACTGTACACTGTGACGTGCAGCTCTCACAAACACACAGACACACATACACAGACACACATACACAGACACACACACACACACAGCTGATGCTATAGTTACTGCCAGAAGATGCTTGGCCTCTGTCCTCATTAATAAACTACAGTGCATGCATGAATGAGCTAATCTGTGTGTGTGTGTGTGTGTGTGTGTGTGTGTGTGTTTGAATGAGAGTTAAAAATTTTGTGTCTTTCAGTGTGTCCTAATGGATGTGTGTACTAACCATAATAATTCACACAAATATATGTTAATATATGAATTTGCATGTGTATGCCTTTGTGTGTGCAACTGTGAGCAAATGTGCTGTATCTGTATTATGGACAAGTTCAACTGTGTGTGTGTATGTCCATGTGTTTGGCTCCCTGTGTGTATGTTCAAAAATGTAAACACCGCCTCCTGTATTTCCTGTCTCAGCAGGCATCATCTGCCTACTCAACCAATCAAGAGAAAGCATCCCACATCCTTCTTAACGAGCCAATTAAATTAGTGCTGCTGAAAGTAACAACCTCAGGGCACTAACCCCCCTCCTCCTTCTGCTTCTCTCTCCTTCTCTCTCTATTTAATTGCTATTCCCCTCTTTCTATCAGCTCCCCATCTGTGGCTCTCTTGCGGTTTATCTTTCTTCTTGTCTCTCTCATCCTTTTGTCTCTTCACGTACCTTTGTTCACTCGTCTCTGTCCGTCTTACCAGATGTTTCTCTCCTTTCCTCTTTAACTATTCTGCCCATGTGTCCCTTATCCATTCTTGCTTTGACCAGCTTAATTGGGCTCACCAGTCTTCTATGGTGTTGTAGTATTACAGATTGGCATTAGGAGACACAAACACACCGATTTTTCAAAGTGCTTTTTTGATATGATCAAAGTAAAAGGACCAGCTGGTCGCAAATTGGTAGTTAATCAATATTCTAAAATGAACGATCGATCAAATGATTACGTCTAATGTAAAAGGAGTTGTTTGTTGTGATGAACCCACAGAGTAAACACTAACATTACACCTTGCATTGGGTGTAATGTTAGCCTACCGTTAACTAGTAGCTGGAATAAACACGGTTAAAATGCTGACAACTAAACTGTAAACGGTGTAAAGTGTGTCTGTATTTCACTGTAGAGCAGGGGCCTTCAACATTTTTTAAACCAAGGACCCCTTAACTGAAATAGAGACAGATCAGGGAACCCCTACTACATATATTGTATAAAATAAAGTTGCATATTAATCTGGTCGTACAATAACTTTCAGGGCAGCCTAAAGCATTTATAGATACCTTTTTTTTTCATAGAATACTAAGCTATTCAACTAGCCTTAAAATGTTGGCATGATTTTATAAATCATGTTTTAATGTTAAACAAATATGTGGAACAGTCAATCCTTTGGGATGAACTGTATCTGTGGATGGCTACCTTAGTGACTACATTATTGGCCAGTAAGTCTATCATCAGTGGGGATTTATATTTGCTAATATGTTGGAATCACGTTAAGACTTATTAATTTTTTAAAAAAACTTTCAAAAATTAACAATAATTTGGAAGCCCCCCTGCAGTGACTCTGAGGACCCCCTAGGGGTCCCAGACCCCCTGTTGAAGAGGATTCCAACACCAGGATGTCAGGGTCACAGTCTGCCGCTAAAGCTAAGAGCTAAAAGACACAAACTAGCACTCGTGGTGCATTCAAAGTTTTTGTAAAATACTTTTCTCATCTGTTTTTGTCGTTTAACCACAATTTACTGGGGGAAGAAGTAATTATTGTTGAAAGTTAATGTTATTACATTTTTAATAAATCATTTAAATGACCCCTTTTTTTGTACTGATCCGAAAATTTATCCGATCCGTGACTCAAAAACGTGATCTGAGCCGAAACCGTGAGTTTTGTGATCCGTTACACCGCTAGTGTCAACTGGGTTGAGATCTAGTGATTCATATCATTTTTATATTTATATATTAAACCATTCAGTCACCGCTTATGCTTTGTATGGAAGCATCTGCATTCTGGTTTTCTTCTTCAATATGTCACCCATCTGTACACTAAATGTTACACTAAATAAGGTTTGCAGAATTGTTGGTGTCAGAAACATTGGTTCAACCATCTGAGAGACATTTGCTCACTGACTACAATGCCCGGGGTTTGCAAACAACCGTGCAAAGAGCCAGAAAACACCCAGTTAGCTGCCTGCCAGCATGAGGGCAAATCAGAGGAGAATGGCAAGATTTATTCCACCCAACAGGTGGGGATCAAGTCTGCAAACAACATCTTTCAGAAGAGACAGTGACGTGGACCAAAGCATCAGAACAAACAACTCTTCACATGTTGAAGCAGATGGACAGCAGAAGAAGACCAAGCCAGATAAGCTAAGAAGAAGATAATGAGACAACAACCAACACACGAAGAGAACAATCCTGGTTTCTGTTCTAACATGCTGATAGTGGGTTGAAAACCTGGCACAAATAACATGAATCAGTGACTCCATCATAACTTGTGTGAACAGTACAGGCTAGTAGAGATGGTGTCAACAGGACAGAGCACTTTAGGACAGGAACATGGGCGTGATTCTGTGTAACGTGTGCCACCAAAATCTGCAGAAACTGAGCCATGCTTTCAAGTCATCCACGATTGAGGACAAGGAGGATATTATGCGTGGTTTTATGTATTTTGGAGAGCTTTTGTAAAGCATCTCAGATTATGATGAGAAACAATTATAACAAACTATTTTTAGCAAATTACTAGTAAATTAGTTGCCATTCAACATGCAGGAGAACATATGTAGTGTTTTCTTGTGGCCTGGATTTCAGTGGGAGGAAACCACACATCTTATTTTGTCACTAGGTATCCAGATGAAATTTTTCAGATTGCAGAGGGGCCATTATACATATTTAAACAGGACTAGTCTAAAAGCCTTTAGCGTGACTCCTAGAGGATGCTTAGACCCAACTGGACTAAAAGGTTTTAAACCAAGATAGCAAGAGAATGCCCAACAATGACTCAGGGATAGGACTGAGGCACTGTGTTCACATTGCACATTCATATCATATCATCTGGATCTGGCTTTTGTTCTCCCTTTTCCTCTAGATTATTTTACAATCTTCATAAATTATCTTATTGCCCTGAAGATGATCAGGATTGTAAACATGTCAATCATGTAAAATACTAAATCACAGCTACAAAATAATGTGTTTAGATAAGAGAAAGTTGAGCTCTGGCTTTTTTGCTATGCTGGTAAAAAGTAAAAATAAGGACAACGATTTTGTCACCCTCTTTTTCATCACAATTAGAATTTGAGAGGCAAGCGTGCTCTGTCCCAAACATACATTGTTCTTTTGTCAAAAAGATCAGAGGGAAGTTTTATATAACTCGATCACAGGGCGACGATAATGACTCTGTTCCGTGACGAAATATAAATAATGAATGTGGATTTGATTTGGCATGGATGTAGAGCTGAGGCCAAGTTTGTCTTTGCGCTGACAGAAATAGGCAAGGAGAGTGAGAAGACGAGACTGGTTTGAATTTGTCTCAATTAGCATTAACTGTGAGAGACAGACAGAGAGAGAAACATATGTCTCCAGCTTTCTGCCATAATTGGTTCACCTGGGACAAATGACATTCAGTACACACACACACACACACACACACACACACACACACACAGTTTTCTAAAAGTTAACAGAGATGTCCTAACCCGCAATTTCCACCAACTGCGAACAGCTGCGGATCGGCTCCGCTGCGTGTCGGCTCTGTGCTCCGCCGGCCTTCAATACCCACCAGGTCCGGATTGGTTGCGGAACGGCTGCGGCCATGACTGACCGCTGAAGTCACGAGCACCCACGAGATCTTGCGAATTCACGTATGATCGTGCGATATTACAGGTTGTAGTTTCTATAAACAGAACCACAAAACCAACAACAGTTTGACCTGTTGACTTCAGGCCTGTCTCCGCCCATTTTTCAGTTTCCAGTTTTCAAGGTGTAGTGCAGGGAAATATGATCCGCTGTGAGCACAGTGTATTTTATTTTGAAAATTAACACCAACTAGGTTACCATGTAATGTTTGATTTTGTTTCTGTGCTCGACTTCCTGTCCCGCACAATCTGCCCTGTGCTGAATTGATGCGGAGCTCTCCGGCATCCGGCAAAAATAGAAGCTTGTGCGTATCTGCTCCGGGGGGCTGCGGATCGCCGGAGCTGGGACGGAGTCGGAACAGAGTCGGAACGCAGCAGTTACGCAGTCAGTGAAAATACACACATTGACTCCACCACTGTTCTGGAGCGGATCTGCAGCCTTTTTGCAGTTGGTGGAAATTGCGGGTTAGGTTGAAAGAAGCTTTGTGGGACATTCCTCTCACATACACACAGTATATCCATCCATGCCTGTTTTTGCTGAATAGTCATTCAGCAGCATAAGTTATTACAGTTACAACATTATCTACAGGGGAAAATAACCAGAGCTCTCCCCAAGTGTTTACAATGGGTGAATGGAATGTAATCATGATAACTAAACAAAAAACAAATGGTTCTGCATTTGCAATTTTAATCTACATCAGAGGTGCAACAAAGCAGAAACAGATGTGGAACAAAAAACTAAATACAAAACATATGGAGTACATGGAGATACATACACACGTATTCACAGACATACAGTGATTACAATTGGCCTAAAAATATATTTTACCAAGCCACAGAGAATAATCACCCGACTGCAGTTACCTTCAGCTCTATGGAGCTTTTCAGCATCTTTGAGCTCATTGTTTTGGCTTTACGACCCGTAAAGTTTCTGTTCTGGTTCACCCTCATTGCTCTTCTCAGCACCATTTCCATCCGCAGCAAGCTGATGTCTTCAGCAAAAAGCTCTAAAAACCCACTGTAGTCTACCTGCCCAGCACTGAACAACAGACAGAATTAGCTCAAACTAGCTGTCCAAAAATGACTGCAACTTAATAAGACCGAAAATCTGACAGCCACACACACCTGATGTGGCGTTTTCACTTGAGGTGCAAAAAGTAGGCTAGGTTTGAACTTTTTATCTGGCCTAATTCTGTCATTCTTCAAACAACTACTTCCGTAACATTTCATACCGTATATGCAAACAAGTGCACAAATCAGTGACTATCACCACCACTCGCTGGAGTGTGGCCATTTGGAACAGCTATAAACACTCTTTTATACTTTTACATATAATCAGACGACTCTAGGGGTGGAACGGTACATGTATTTGTATTGAACCAAAATGGTACGGTCGTCTCAGTTCGGTACATGAATTTACACATGACTACACGGTATAAAAATAAATAAAACTTGCGTGCAAATTAATTAAAAGGTACTCTAAGCGATGTCACACATTTTTTAGGCTACAACATTTTTTGTCACATACAGCAAACATCTCCTCACTATCTGCGAGCTGCCGGTCCCCTAAACACACTGTAAAAAAAACGACAGCCTAGGGTCCACACACGGCAACAAAAACAAAGTGGTCCAACCTGGACCATGCAAACATACACAAACCGTGTTCCAGTGTTCAGCCAATAACGGACAAGAAGGATTTAGGGGTGTGTGGGGGGGTTAGTGCGCTGAAGCACAGAAGGGAGGGAACGGGATGAGGAGGAGGGAGGAGCGAGCTAGTCTTCGTTTTGTTTGAAAATACTTTGAACGTCAAGAAGAAGCAACGTCACCCAACATCGCTTAGAGCACCTTTAATGTAATGCGGAACTACTGTTAAATACGCGTTTCTTTAAGCGTCTTATATACTAGATGCAGCCCAGCTGGCGCGTACAAATGTGACGTCAAGGGATCGCCGTGAGTATTTATACCCGCGCTGGTGCTCGCGACACTAGTTGCAGTCTTCTCCTGAACAGAGGTGGCGCTAATGAGCAAAGGCTACAGACGTTGCTCTTTCTACGGACTACAAGAAGAAGAAAAAGGTAAACAACGGCAGGACTGGCAGCAGCATTGCCATCAATGCTTTGATTTGATTCGATGACCTACTTCATCGGATCAAGCCTTTCATTCGCCATAAAAGAACTCATCTTAACCCAGTAAGTTTACATGAGAGACTTGCAGTCACTGTGAGAGTCCTGACATCCGGTTGTCGGCGAACTCGTTCAAGCCTCCCGTTTCCGCTTTGTCGCACGCTGGCAGGATATTACGTCATTTTGACGTCACGATGGTGCGCGTCACCTTGGATGCGTCTATGGTAAAAAAAAACTTTAGGGACACCTAATCTGTAGCCCCCCCCCAGCTCTGAAGTTCCCGAGCTCTGCCTACATGTCGTCGGTCCAGTAAGTGAGTCAGAGCTAGCAGCAATAAGGACGAGTAGCCGAGCCTATAGCGAGTGGTGGCGACCCACAAGAGTTAGAAGACCGGCCGGCCTCTTTAAGATCGCAAGTTTGGGAAAACTTTGTCTTCCCAGTCAGTTACAGTAATACAGGCGAGAGAGTGGTGGATAAGACGAGGACTGTGTCGGCGTTGTTCAGCAGTTGTTGGGTATGTGAGTGGACGCCATCACCCAGATTAACCAGCCTTTAGATACAAATACGAATAGGGCCAAAAAAAAAAAATCACTGAAGCAAATCGGAATTTACATGTCATCTTCAATGCGCCCATATTCACTCATAGAGGAACCTGGCTTCAAGTATTTGCTGTATGTACTTGAACCTCGTTACAACATACCATCCTGTCCACACGTGAGGCAAACTGTCCCTTCCGTATACAACCAAACGCGGACGTTGATGGAGCATGAGTTGTCAGCTGCACCCTCCGTTTCACTAACGACTTTGCGTGCTACGGAAAGCTATCTCACGGTGACTGCTCATTTTATTGACTGAGTGGGAAATTAAAGTTCTACAGACGCGGCCCCTGTATGAGCAGCACACAAGCACTCACCTAGCTGATAAGCTACAGGAGGTCGTGGCAGAGTGGAAACTAGAAAGGTATGCCTGTCACACTTAATAGCAAGTATACTTTCTTTTATCTTTTGTGGGGGAAGGTCTCGCCTAAGTAGAATTTTGTTTTGTTAATATTCTATGTAATTTGCACTTTCATAAATAAGAGATGCTGTATTTTCAGTTTTATAACTGATTGTCTTATTTTGTTTACCAGTTACCGATGGAGTCTGGAGATAATGTGGGGTAATTATTGTTTACTGTTTACATCTTACTTTACATACTTTAGGCTGTTGCAGCTAGCTCAGGGGAGAGACTGTAGGACACTAGGTGGTACAGCCTGAGACATGCAAAAAAAAAAAAAAATTGCCTTCTGCATTTTTGTTTTGCTTTTCCCTCAATTGTACCGAACTGAACCGCGATGTCTGAACCAAGGTATGAACCGAACCGTGACTTCTGTGTACCGTTCTGCACCTAGACGACACATGTACAAACTAGTTCATTTCAAACACACCCTGACCTTCAGTAATCCCAACTCTGATGTTAACCTCATTCTAACTGTTTTGCTTAAAGCTGGTATCTGTCATGATTTCTAGTTAATAAATAATTAATATATCTATGTGATGGAGTACATTTACCAAACTAGGGCACATACCACATACTCATCTACTGAGGAATGTGGATCAGTGTCCCATTGCTTGTTGGGGTTCATCTATCTTGGATGAATGACAAAGCTAGTGTACTAGAACAATGCATCTCACATAAGTTTATTTATATTTTCATGGATCAAATTTGATAAAAGCCCACTTGTATCACACTTGGCTTTTCAATTTGTGGTGTTGTGAACTTCTAAGTGGTCAGCATGAAACAAAAGGAAACAGAGAGGACAAACAATGAAGAGGTTATGGCATGTTAACATTTATGCACACAACAAATCTAGCTCTGTCCTTTTTCCCCTCTCTTTGTCTGTCTACATCCCTTTCTCTGATATACATACACCCACCCACCCACACACACACACACACACACACACACACACACACACACACACACACACACACACACACACACACACACACACACACACACACACACACACACACACACACACACACACGCAATTCTATTTCCACTTGTAAAATAATACATTTTTGATTTGAAGTCATTTATGAATTATATACAGCCTACAGAGAACTTAAAAGCTGCTGTGTGTGTGTGTGTGTGTGTGTGTGTGCGAGTGTGCGTGCCATCAATCCCTCTGACTCCAAGTTCACATTCTAGATTCACTTTATAGTAAAGCTGGAAATGCACAAACTAATCCTAGTTACATGATAATCTGCAGAAACTCAATATTCGGTAAAAGAAAGCTTTAGCAATTGTTCCACAGAGCTCTGCGAATGGCTTGCAATCTGGAGGGATTGTTTTGCTGTCTTGTCTATTTTTTCCGCAATCTGCGAACAAATCTTGCACAAAAAAAAACACACCTTTTAATCTATTATAAACAACATAGACGACTTATTACATAGGATATAAATGATCTGATTTGGAGAATGATAAAATATGCATCTCCTGCTTGCAGCCCTTTTGATTTTCCTGCCCCTCTCTCTGCTGTTCACCTGGAGTTTCAATTCCCCTAATTTTTACATGATGAAATATCAAAACAACCACCTGGTATTGAGGAAATTAATCAGCTGATTGATGGGCGATAGCCAAGGCAAAAGCCTGTGTCACTCACTCCGAATGGTGGAACTTTATCACTTACTCACTCAGTGACAGGCATTCAAGTCCCCCGCAGTCCAGCCAAAAACACAGCATATAACCTGATGCTGAAATGTTGTACAGATTGTTAAAGCATAATGGACAGAAAACATGTATGTATAAAACTGTTATTTATTTGCCAATTACAAAAAATATCCAAGGGATTAAAAGATTTTTAATGCATATTCAAAAATAAGCTTTCCTCATTTAAAGAGAGGCTAGGCTGTTGTTCCTCCCGTTAGCTCACTGTTGCATTCTGCTTCCTTCCCTGCCTCTGCTGCTGGCCCTTCAGTGAAAAGCAATAACTAGAATCAAGATGCATGATAATGATGGACAACTCTGACAAGACTTAAAATTGTGCATGAGGCAGCCATGAGCAAAATGTTATTCAATAAAAATCTAATGTTAGACTCGTGAAAGCTGTTTGTACATACAGAATAATGTTTCTGCGGGACACTGCCATAATTAACCATCATGATGAAAGAGCAGTTCAGGAGCAACTTTAGGCAATAAAGGCAGAGTAAAATAAAGAAGGCAATAAAAATAAAAAATAAGTAATATTTCCTTCCGGATGGGAGACAACAGCAGACAAATAACTCACAGGTAGTCATTTACTACCTGTAACAGTAATATGGTAGTAGCTGTACTGCTGTAGTAGTTGCAAGAGCAGCCCAGCACAAGGTTATGTTTACATTTTTTGGAACAAACTAGGGAAATCCTATTTCATAACTTAAACAAACACCCTATAGGATGCTCAAAACCATTTGTAGGCAGCTCAACACGTGTTACTAATGACATTTACAATGCCTAGGTTGTGACAAGAGGCCTTTTTCACAGAAGATACTTTGACTTGTGATAGCAGGAAAAGCACAGGTGTTACTAATAACATTAACGAAGGCTCCATTCTATTCAAGTGTTCCAGTAAGCCATACACTGAGGCAGCTAAATGGAATTCAGCTATCATTAAAGGTCCCATGGCATGAAAATTTCACTTTATGAGGTTTTTTAACATTAATATGCGTTCCCCCAGCCTGTCTATGGTCCCCCAGTGGCTAGAAATGGCGATAGGTGTAAACCGAGCCCTGGGTATCCTGCTCTGCCTTTAAGAAAATGAAAGCTCAGATGGGCCGATCTGGAATCTTGCTCCTTATGAGGTCATAAGTAGCAAGGTTACCTCTCCTTTCTCTGCTTTGCCCGCCCAGAGAATTTGGCCCACCCATGAGAGAGAGACATCATGGCTTTCAAATGAGCAAAGCAGCAGTTGGTCAAGGCCACACACCCCCTCCTCCTCAATAGCTTCAGACACAGAAACCACCTTGCCCTCCCTCTTTCATCATAACGTGTAATAAACCAATCAGAGCGTTATCTCACATTTCCTTTAACACTAGAATGGCCATGACGGTCATTTTGACCGTTTTGAAATTTACATGTGTAATAACTTTGCTGAATAAAAAAATACAATCCTGCTGCTGCCTGACATTTCCTAAAATAGTCTGTATTTTAATTTAAAATTGTTTTTACATACATTACACATTTACCTGATGAAGGTCTGGGAGCGAAACGTATTTTTCTAAATAAATTATTGTTGTAATGGCCAGTGTGCAGGATTTTCTCTCAACAATTTTTGATCTATCACCTTTGATCATATCCTACGCACCTGCCCGACCAAAGAGGTGTGCAAAACAGTTTTCTCACGTTACATACATTACACAAAAGGCAAAGAAGATACAATCACTTTTACCTATTTTGGCCATACACGGTCATATTGACCGCTTGGATTTTCGCGGTATTGTTTTTAATCTTCCGCGCGGTTAAAGATGCATCTTGGTTGCTTAGTAACAACCATAGTCTCTGTCAGAGAAACGTAACTAGCGGTCTCGAGTAACAAGTGTGGGCATCACCGATGGGCCGAAGGCAAAGCCAGAGTCGGTAACGTAGGCTACTACGGCGTGGATGGATTCTGTTCTGAATCAGAAGGCAAGCGCCGGGCGCTCGCTCTGTGAAAGGCGCCGCTCTGTGAAAGGCGCGGTACACGTAGATGGCCGGTGGCTGTCATTTTGATAATATAACTTTATACATCCTCAAACTGGCTGGAATCATTGCACACATCCTCTCCAAGGAGTGCACCAGCAGTAAAATTGTCCGGAGGATGTTGATGCAGCAACTGGCAGAGGAGCTGAGGGCGGAGTTTATGGAGGAAAAAAGGGCAGCGGCACACGGTCTGAACAGCGCTGCGCACCACAGCAGACGCCAAAACGGAGGCAGTCCCAGGTTAGGTTAGGTTATAGCTAAATGTTCAAATAAGATACTTTTAATTGTTATTTGGCTGTTATGAGTTAAGTTGAATGAATTTCCACACCATATTTTTCGGGATAGGAATGCCATGATATGAATTATTGAAACACGTATTACCACTCAAATGTATAGTTAAACTCGTTAAAATGTACATTTCGGTGTTATTACGTTTTTCTAAAGATATCCTAACACAATACATAATACAATATTGCAATTAGGTATTTATCATGAGAGATTATAGAGTTTGGAATGTGGTGGTCAAAATGAGTAGTAGTTATGGAATTCCGGCACTTCTAGTGTTAAAAGCAGGTGCACTTGTTCCATGGCGGATTGCTATTATAATGGCGGATTTGCTAGTCGCACTAGCATGTATACTAATACATCCATTGGGCGCACACCAGGAGTGGTTCACAGCCGAGGAGACCGACGTTTGCTATTGATTTTTCTTTTTGACAAAATGTAAATAAAGAAATGTCACAAAAACATACTTTCCAATGTTTTGGGCTCAATCTCACTGAACCACGAGGTTATGAATGCATGGTGATATTTTTGCAATGTAGTCTAACATTAGACCGGGATTACCTCACTATAGACGATGCAGCTCTTCTGTCTCTCCTCTCCCATTTGGGTTAAGTGGCATAGGCACATGCAGTTCAACATCACATCTCCTTAAGTCCTCTAATATTTCCTAATTTATGTCTTCAACACATCCATGATTCAAAAAAACAAGGTCATATTTTTCCTTGTATTTATGTATGGTTTGCAAAAATGGGAACTGCTGGGTCCGTGAGATGAGAGAAGCAAAGTGTATGCACGGTGTGCACACTCTACATTATGGCCAAGCATGCGCCCTTAAAATAGCATCTGAATAACGCGCCACTGACTTTAGACTAGGTTTTTCTGGTCCGTGGTGGAACTGTTTTCCGAAACCGCTAATTAGCACCAGGAAACGTTTGCGCCGGAACACGCCTCCCCTTTTTGCTAAACCGCCCCCGGAGCGCAAGTTCATTCTCTAATTTACCGACGTGAGTCTGTGGAGGGAAAAGTCCGCTGTGCGTCGGGTGCAAAGTAGGAATGATACATGCGTCGGTGTACAAAGTCAATTGCGCTGGGTGCAAGATAGGGCCCTAAATCTTATTAGTTACACCTAAAAAAAACTAAAAAAACTGAACCTCTCTTTCTGTCTCTGGCAAACAAGATACACAAACTGATGATACAGTCAGTAGAGAACAAGTGAAGATACAAGAGGATGGGACACCACCTACAAAAAGAAAATCAAATGACGGCACCACCAAGAGGAAAACAAGGAAACATGTCTAAAACACACTAGCCGGGAAACCAGTGACTTCAGTTCAGTTAGTGAATGAGAATCATCCGATGTTCCTATTCCAGATGGACAGAGAACTGTTTAGACGCAGAAGTGTATAGGCTCAGGAATATAGTACAATAGCAGCATGGTTAGTACAAAAGTACCAACCATGCTGCTGGAATGGCTGATAACAAGTGTTACATAGACTCCATAATGCACTTATCATATGGCCGAGGTGGAAAAAGTACTCAAATATTGTACTCAAGTAAAAGTACCAATACTTTGATGAAATATTACTCAAGTACAAGTGAAATGACCTATCTGAAAAATTACTCAAGTAAAAGTAATAAGTTGTTCATTTAAAATGTACTTTAAGTAAAAAAAAAAGTTACTTAGATAAAAAAAAAAAACTGTAAAACAGGGTGGGGGGATATCTCCCATGTAGTGAAAACAGGACAAGGGGTCATACATCCTAATAAATAAAGAGAAATCTATACAAATGTATAAACATCGATACATACATATAGTATACACATGTAATGACAACATAACACATGTCACACATGACATTAGATGTATGTGAATTAATTTAGCCAGTGTCCTAAATACGTTGTCCTACGGGTTGCTAGTGCTAGACAAAAATTAACAATGCCACAAAACATGTTGTTTGGCTAATTGGCAATTTGCTATTAGTCATAAAAACTTTGTTTGAAGTACCAATGCAGAAATACTTATCAAAACATGTTTCCGCAGATTAGCTAGATGTGGAGTTATTGAATGCTGCCAGTTCAGTCACCTTCTGGCATTGCATGATGATACTATTGGCCCTCTTGAATTGAAATGAAAAACAGTCTTTCAAATGTGGCCAAGGATTTTCGTCATTTTGGGCAGCAGAATTCGATGTTTCAGCTAGCATTTCTACTGAAATATGTGTTACAATATTAAAATATGTTGACCAAACCATGCTCAAACTGCTTTTTAGATATTTTTCAGTAACTTTCTTTCAGTAGCCCTCTGTGCAAAATAATATATCCTTTAGAAATTGTTTATTACGTCAGCAAATTATGACATTTGTAATTCTAAGCAATAAGCTTAAAAGTGAATTACTTTAACTTTAAAAATGGTCTTTCCCCCCCTGCATCTCTTCCTTTATATTTCCTCTGCTGTCCACCATCTCCATCACATCTGCCTCTGCATTTTATTCCCTGTACTGAAAACATTTTCCTTTCCTTTTTCTCTCTCCAACAAATTCACCTTCAAAGAACAGCTCTCTTCTTTTTGATCTCTCCTTTTTACACACTTTATCGCCTTCCCACTCAGTCTGCCCCTCTCCTCTCTGCATTCATCCATCCTTCCCTCTCCCTCTCTCTCTCTCATCTCTTTCCTTCCAAAAAAAACCTCTGTCACTCCTCTCCCAAAAATCCGAGATACATGAAACACAATTAGAGACACTGTGATCCTCGGTTTAATCCTCAATTTATTCTTCCAGGAATCCCACAGGTCTCAACAGAAGGAATGCTTCTTTGTAGGGAGAGCTTAATATATTTTCATTTCTGTTTGGTGGTTTAAATTCAAAGTCATTATTTCATTGGCCGGACTCAAGTAACTGTTTGCTGTAAAACCACGCAAAGCTACTTTTTATACACAGTGCTCCAAATAGCAGCAAGAAATAACTGTTTGGAAAACTGCCTGTTCTGTGATGATTTAAAGATGCCAAAGGGATGAGAGAGGCAAACTATGTACTGGAACAGTCTAGAGGCAAGATGACGTACACACACAAAGAATGCATGTGCACTTTCCTCACAGACACTTATTTATTATAATAATGTGTCACTAAGTATGTGTGAATTTGGCTGACATTTTATTTGGAGGCTAAATCCATTCTGCACACGTCATTGCGAAATGTTTGCCTCAACATTTTTTACAATCATGATTTAATTCCAGTGTGAGTACAGTACAAAAACTGCTTTAGTGCTGTTAGAATATGTCACCACTGTTATCAAACCAACACCAGAACACATCTGGTTTACATCCAAATAACGTTGAACATGCATCTACATCTATTTATGGTTTGTGGGCAGTTTCATGATAATGTACAACATGTTAAACAACTCAACTTTACTGTTGATCGATACAGACTGGTGCATCTGGCCTTGGTTTTCTCTGGGTGGAGCCTTCACTTGCTACCGTTTGCATTTCGTTATTCATCTTTTGGTTGTAAGGATGGCAATGTTGGTTATGTTGGTCCATCACTTTGATCCACACTGAACTATCTTAACAATTGATGGATTGCTATGACATTTTGTTCAGTCATTCATGGTCCCCGGAGCATGAATTCTACTGACTTTAGCTGTCTGCTGACTTTTTTTTAGAACCACAATGAGGTTGACAATGTTGGTTTTGAGTGGTTGTTTGACTATTTTGTATTTCAGCCAAACCATCCACTTGTGTTTTTCCACTTGATATTGCAATATGAAACATCTCTGGCAGTTAACCTAACTGGTCTAGATGAAGCTCACTGTCTGACGAAACAGAAAACAAGCAGAGAGAAAGGTTTGATGCAATCATTTAGAAGCAGCAGTAGAAAACAGCCTCTCTCCTGCAACGGGAGTACCAGTGAAACCTGTTGTTTTCCACAACAGTGTACGTGCGCAGCCAGGTCATTGAAATGAGATGAAATGAAATGAAATGTCACAGCATTAGAATCTGAGCATTGTGGGCATCTTAGCATGCCGATCTTCGCATTTAGCTCAAAGCACCTCTGTGCATGAATACAACTTCAAAGAGCTGCTTGCGTGGCTGTATACTTTATAGTCTTGTTGGCTATATTGTAGCTGCAACTTGACATTAGAGCTTCATAACAACTCATGCGGTAGGCGTAGCACTTGTCTCTGAATTTAAAAATTAAGCAAACTGTCATGCCGACTAGGGAGATGAAAGGACAAAAAGGAGAGGACTCAGTGTGGATAAGAAGAGAAAAGGGTGAAATAGATGAAAGAGTGAAACTGACACAGACGAGAACTAATCCCATTTTATATCTTCCTTTTCCTCATTTACTTTATGTCTACTCTTTCATTGTTACCTACTCAGCGTAGCCGGCAAACCCTTCCCCCTCTATCATTTCCCCCCTCTCTCTTAACTCTCCCCACTCCTCTCTTTTGTCTGAGGTTAAATGACCCCACTCTGAACAAGAGCATCATCAGGGGGATAATATAACCTTTGAGTCCATCCTTTTAATCTCTCTCTCACACACACATCCACTCTTTGTCAATATATCTCTGCATCCCTCTATCCCTCTCACTTCTGCATCAGTCTCCCTAGTCCCTGCCTCCCTGTGTGTGAATGTGTGACTCAAATTTCAAAGTAACTGATAGAGGAGACTTTAATTACGAGCCACCCTTTCACATCGCTGCTCTCTCCCTCTCTGAGACATGTCAATGTCGTGAATATATAATATATAATGACATTAAAGTTGGGAGTAAAGGCTTTTTTCACCTCTTCTCCCTGTGTTTTCACTCTCATCCTAAAAGAGAGTGTAGCTTCTGGTTAGGCAGGAGTGCGGTGCCTCAGCAAAGTGCTTGTGTCAGAAAAATATTTGAGTTATTGAGACCCTTGTTGGAACTCATCATCTGCTGGTCTCTGGGCAGCAGTACAAGACTATGGTCGTACTGCTGGACTGTTGGACTGTCTCCCTGAGCTCCCTGGTGTGAGATAGTGTCATGTGTACAGTTCATCGCCCCCTCTCCCCAACGGACATACAGTACACACTCGTTCATGCATCACTCTGTTCTCCAGCAAATACTCCCCTCATGGTGACACTAAATAATGTAATATCACGCTGCCTGCTTCACTACATGAAATATTACAAAACTATAAGTCTGAAGCCACCCCAGTGACCCTGTGAGGCTGTAAATATCTTGACGGATGGATGAAAAATGAACTGACTGCACATTTCTGGTCCTTAACACTAGTAGGGCAAGTCTGGCCGGAGAGTGGAATGCGATAGGGAGGGCAACATTTCTTATCTGTACAGGGAGCATGCTGTCAGTTTTTCAGGCTCAGCTCTACATTGTCAGACTAGGATTGTCTTTCATTAGTCTCAGCTCTATTTACTTTTGAGGGCTGATGAGAAGCAACATTGTTGAATGTCAGTTGTATGTCCTATAGTAAGAATGTGAACATGCATACTACATGCAATCCCATTTAGTTATCCCTTTTGTAGTCAAAGCTAATGTCAACCTGTTTATTAAAAGTATTGTGAACAGCTTTTTATTATTAAAAAAGAGTGAGGACCACACCACCATCTAGGCAAACCAAAATGACATTTGCAGGTATGTTTCCAAGCCGTTTAATGTGCTGCAGCTTAGCAGCTAATTAGCTATGTAGCCTGCAAACCACGGATGTATTATAAGACCTGGATACCGGAGATGGTGCCTATTCAGTCCAATGAGAATAGCTCACCTGGCGCAAATGCCAAAACAAATGTCTTGCTTCTGTGTTTACTTCTGGCGTATGCCCACTGAATATGCACAGTAGTTCCCGAGTTCCTGCTGGCCCATTGACTCTACGTTGGGATGACATCACAGGTTTTTAAATTGCTTTTCTCGGCTTTGAGGAAAGTTTAACAAATATAAAATCTCTGTGGATTAAAAATTCATAATAGAAAAAGTCATAATTGACAATGTTTGCAGTTTGAGGTGTCCTGTCAACAGTTTAACACTCTTTTACACTGGTGGTCTATAGAGAAAATGCTTTTTGGGCTGCAGGAGGATTTTTCGTTGCAAAACTGCGAGTGGCCACTGGAAGGAATTGGCTGCAAGGCTGAGCGGTGGCTCTTTATCCATTTCTTATAGTACATACATGCTGTGATCTGACATTAGCAGTGCTCTTGTCTGGCAAGTGTTTGTTTGGTCTCGTTCAACAAGTTAAGGTGCAGGAAAATGATGTGTGTGTTCATGTTTAAGTTAGATAAGAAGGAGAGCTAATGTGGGTTGTTGTCTCAAGTCTTTGATTCTTGTGTTGTATAGCTGTCTGGGTCTAATGACAACATATATCATGAAATGGCAGACATTTGTCAACTGCAAGAGATTTTTCTATACTTTCTCTACCCAGGTAGCGTTCTCTTTAATATCTCGTAGGGATATAATATACGTAGGGATTTACAGGATTGTTGGATCAATGTGATGAGGTCAGATATTTAAACCACAGGATTAGCCCGAAATACACAGTCACATCTGGATATTTAATCCATAAATGGTTTCTCAGTTAAATTGAACAATTGACTTATAATACTCATTACATGAATCAATATCATGATTAAAAATGACATACACCGTAATAGCAAATTTTATCCACACTGCTCACTCCTTATCAATAGATGGATCTTTTTCTCTACGGAGCAAGTGTTGCGCCTCCTATTTTACCTACTACTAGATATTAAAATCCATTAATGTATTATGTAGACTGGGAGACTTTCCTAGAGCAACATGAATAATGCACCAGTTATAAAAAAAGAACATCAGACAGTGGGTAAATACTCCAGAGATATTTATGTGATGAATGCCTTCATGTCTGTCCTGCATCATGTCATCAACAGGCTTTAAGACAAACGTTCATTTTTAATCAAATTTTTGCTCATTGTTGATTCATTTAAGACACCGACTCATCCGTATCTCTGCTGAGAGCAATATTGTGTACTTCAAATGTTTCACATTTCCAGCTAGAATATTATTAGTTTATCTCAACCACGCCTGTAATTAATCACAGGGATTACAGCAGCACATCTGTGACCAGGAGCTGCAGATTAAAGGATGGAACCTGCGTTATGAAATTTTAACTTCCACTCTGCTGTGTGTGTGTGTGTGTGTGTGTGTGTGTGTGCTTGCACGCATGTGTGTGTGTACAGTTAGTGTGTGTGTTTAAATGCCCCCACAGTTACAATTTACACACACTCACACAGCAGTGACTGGCTGATGACGACCCTTGCTGCGTTCATGTTTGTGTGTGTAAACATAATAAAGGATGCTACTGGCCGCTCTTATGTAACCACCCTGTCGGCTCTGATGCTAAATCGTCACTATGGCAACAGAATTAGCTACCGCAAAGCCCCCCGCCTCTCTCTCTCTGCTTTATTATTCTTATTCTTATTATTCTCTGTTATCACCTTGGTTCCCCCCATTGTCATCGGTCTCTTAGCTTAAATTCAATATACATGGGCTTCGATGAAATGAAATATGCAAGTGTACTCTCTCCCCTCTTTTCTTCCCCTCCAGTCTACTTTTCTGACTTCACACTGCTTTCTCCCTCCTCCTCCATGTCTCATTCCCTCCGGTCTCTTTCCTTTGCTCTCTCTTTCTCTCTCCCTCACATCCGCCCACCAGGTCTCTCTACCACCCATGGTCCCCGTCCTCTCCCTCAATGTCGGGTCCTCTCTTTCCCTATATTCCTCATCTGGCTCGTCCTTGTCAATCCATCTCTTTTTGAACAGCAGCTTAATTAACGGATTCATTATAATTTGAACAGTTTCTGCCTCCTCTTCTCTCTCTGTCACTCACTCTCTCAATCTCCCTGACTGACAATGTGATACATTTAATTAACGGGAGACAAAATGCCAAATATTGCTCGGCCTGTTTTCCATTCCCGCTTTCTTCGCTTCCATCACTTTTTCCTCTCCCTCTGTCTCACACTTCCACCCACCATCCATTCTCGTTTTTGGTCTCGCTATTAGTATCTTAGTAGCTCTAATCTTTCTGAACACACTTTCTCGCTCTTCTTTTACATTACCAATCATGGACAAATTAATGTATGAGAGATTTCCTAATTTAATTCCTTTACATTCCTCTTTCCCACACTCCTGCCAACTTGAAAATCTCATATCTCAATAACTGCAAGCTAATTTTCAGATACCATTTTTTACTTCCCGAAACCTGAACTTGTGCATCGGCCAATACTGAGTACAGATCTGATACCAGTGCATTAAAATAACAAACAGCTGCACTACTAACCCTGTATGGATGTGATATGATGGTTATAATTGAGCTATGTCATCTACATACGTCAAAAAGACACTTTTAAATATGCGGGACTCATGCTGTCTCCCTAAAAGTTTCACTCCCGAGCCAACCTGACCCAGCAAGATTGAGTAGAGCCGGCAACAACAACAACAAAAACAACAATGAATGCCCTAGCAACAGTTCACGAAGAAGGCCTAGAGGTAAACGGGCAGGCATTAGAAAGAGGCTGAGGAACAGGGCCCACCGCACACCACTGCCCATCATCCTGCTAGCGTAACTTCCAGTCAATAGAAAACAAGCTGGACGAGCTCAGAGCCAGAATTAAATACCAGAGGGACATAGTTAAGGGTAGATGTCGAAGTGTAGTCGTGAGCAGGTGTCAACACTCAGGATGAGTCGGAGATGAAGTTGACAAGATGGGATTTTTATTGTTTTCCCCAAATAAGGCCACGGAGGCCAAAATAGTGACACACAAATTAACAAAATTATGGAAAGCAAACAAAATATATACTATTCAAGAAAATAAAGTAAATTGACTTGGGAGTCAAAACAATCACATAATATAAATATACAACTGTTCACTAATTGACCTAAAATCAAGTCATCACTCGGAGGACATCCAACAGACTTACGTCCTACTCGCGTTCAAATTAGACAAAGCCACAAGACATCTTGATGGCTAATAAATGTATTACTTAAAAGTCATGTCACTTCCTGTTACCCCGGAAGTCATAGAGTCATTTAAACCCAAGGATCGCGGCAAAACTTTCCCTTATAACAAAGAGAGCACATGCTGGTAAGACAAAGATTAGGCCTACCTGTTACCCTCTGTTACCTTTTCTACTCAATAAACACACATACTTACCAGAAGACATTTGTGTTGCGTGGATATTTTAACACGTCATGTCTACAAAGTAAATGGTATGGTTTTAAACAATCAGAGAATGGTGAATTGATGGTTGTAGCTATAGCATGTAAATCACCGCAGTATTACACAAGAAAGCTAAGGGATTACTATGAAGAATTTGATGAATGACTAGGTTAACAGATGATTTGACAACAGTGTGTGGTAATTAACAGAACATATTAACACGCTAAACAAACATATACAGGCCACCTATCCACTCTGTCAGTTTAGAGATCAAATCGGGAGCGCATCGCTACCGTGACGGCAGCCATGGGCCCCGTCACAGACATGCAAGACTGCAACGTCATCTGCCTCTTTTGAGACATGGCTAACACCCTCGATACTGGACCGTGCAATTCAACCGGCGGATCTCCTCTCAGTTCACCGCATGGACAGAACGAGTCGAGGGGAGGAGGCTCTCGTTACCCACCATGCTGAACATCGGGATGCAGCAGTCCTCGTAGCCGTGGATTTTAACAGTGATAACCTCAAGAGAGTCAGACCTGATCTTCGGCAGCACATCACACGCCCCACCAGAGGAGAGAGAACCCTGGATCACTGTTACTCACCCTTCTGTCCGTCTGCTCAATGATAACTGTGGCTAGCCCCCCACCTACCACTTCATTTTCTCGTGTTGTATACATTACTATTTTTACGGATTGTATTCTTTTGGTTTTTATTGAGATGGAACAGGTACACATGATGAATGAATTTCACTGCACATTGTACTGTGTATGATTGTGTATGTGACAAATACATTTGATTGGATTTGGTTGTATGGCCTTGCTCAGGTGAAACCCTTTGTAAAACAAAAATATTCTTTTATTATCTAGTCAGTCATAACTGAAAAAAAACATGAATAAATAAATCAAAAAATAATTCCAAAAAAACTGTGCATCCACAATTCAGTAAAATAAGACATTCAAAATTTTAAATAGTCCAGTAACAGTATAAAACAGTAGTGAAACAACAACAAAACTGAAGCTGTGCATACTATGCTAAATTGTGGACATTTTGCTAACGTCTTTTGTCCCTGTCTTTCATGCCTGTTTTATGTTCAAGTATCAGGACATGGATGTCTGCCAGCAGAGCAGTAATGGACATTATGTACTGTTATGTATGTGTGAGTGCATGTTGGGAGGAAAAACTCAATCTGCGATAAACTGACTGATTTTCTGCTTTCTGTCACCCTGCTCTCACTGCTTGCCTTTGTCAGGCCGCTCACTCTCAACGTTCTTTTCCATTTTGTTGCTCTCCTAGCCTCTGCTCTTTCCTTATTTATGCTCTACAGAAAATAGGCAGATACAGCAGCATAGACAAGAGTAAATACAGTTTAGTGTGAAAAGTGAGATTTTAAGAAAGAGAGCCAATGGATACTGTATGCTATTGGTGCGTTCTTTTTGTCTTGTAATCACGACTAGTAGCTCGAGTGTGACATCACATCCATGTCGGAAAACGAATAACCGCGGGTTGTTGCGTTCTTTTTGTCACACAATACTACGAGTCGGAGAAAAGATGGATTTTTGTAACATTTTTAGTAACATTTAGGATTCTATTCACCCAGTTATTGACATATTACACAAATATATTTCACAGTTTGATACATGAAAATTACATTTTGATTAACATTAACGTTGGGCTACTGCTCTGCTTTCTGCTCAAGGCTCGGCTTAAAGCCATTGTTGTCATATAGCAACCGAGCGTCTCTAGCCAATTTCAGCTGCACAAGCTACAAAATAACTACCGTATTTTCCGGACTATAAGTCACACTTTTTTTCCTACTTTGGCTGGTCCTGCGACTTATAGTCAGGTGCGACTTATATATCAAAATATATATAATTTAACATGTTTTTACATGTTAATTCATACTGAAAACATTACCGTCTACAGCCGCGAGAGGGCGCTCTAGGCTTGTGACAACTAGAACGCTCCTCCTAAAGACAACTGAGAAAGAAAAGAGATAACAAACTGCAGGTAGTAAAATATGCAGCCGAAAACGGTAATCGAGCAGCAGAAAGAGAGTTTGAAATGAGGGAGAAACTTATGAGGGAGACTGGCGAAAAGGTTACTCTTACTGTAATGAAGAAAACAAAGAAAGCTAATCGGCTAATCGTGGGCTGAAAGCAAGACGGCCAGAGCTGGAGGAACGCGGCGGGAGGGGCTCGTTCACGGTGCAGTTACGTCTCCACGCCTTTTAATACATCCATGCTCCACGCCCTGGTAGCTAGTTGTTCTGTGTGCTATTGTATAGTTCAATAACTGTTAATGTGTTGCATTAACATACCGGACACCTACCGTATTCAGCGTATTGTTCTGTGTGCTATTGTGTAGTTGAAAAACTCTTGTATTTATATTCTAAATAAATGCGACTTATAGTCCGGTGCGACTTATATATGTTTTTTTCCTCTTCAGGATGCATTTTTTGACTGATGCGACTTATAGTCTGAAAAATATAGTAATTAGGCGGTATTTAACTCATAATAAGACTGTAGCAACATGCCTTTAGGTAGCAGTATACAGTGCTATGTGTACGACTTCTTCATTTGGTTACAACAAAGACAAAAGTGCTTAAAATTGTCGAAAACCACAATGTTTACTACGTGTGATGCATGACGTAGCCATCTTTGAAAGTGAACTCGGGGTCCTCTGAGTTCAGACGACTTGACGAGTCGTATATACGACCTCGGTGGCGTTCTTTTTGCAACTTCCGGTTTGTAACTCCGGAAAACAACTCTTAAATCAACTTCGGTGGACAAAAAGAACGCACCATATACTACAGACCTTGACAGCAACAGGTACAAAAAAAAAAACTACTTGTCATAGAGATTGAGTTGTTCTGTTCACTACACACTACACTAGCATGTAAACAGGCGAAAAGGTGCTAAGAAACTTGGATGTGTGTGATTGTATCCGTTTGCAGCACTTCAAGCTCTTGCTGTTAGAAAATTAAAAACGTTTGGGATGACAAGACTTTTGATCAATGCCGGAATAAAAAAAGAGCAAAGCTACAGTAGTCTACATACAAGGAGATCAAAGACTGAATGAACGTCTCTAGATTACTTAATGGTCTGCACCAACTTATAATTGTAAAGAAGTATTTACCAAGGTGACCTTGATCAGTAGTATGTCAGATTTTTCTCAGTGAGCTACTTAATTACCGCAGAGATCAACAGATATGTATATCAGCATCTGTTAAGTGCTGAAATATATATACTTTCTGTCATGTAGTTTGATGGCTTAACAACAAGAAAACGTGCTTGGGGTTGTATGCCTCCGCCATGTAAGAGAATGATGCAAGAGAAAAGGAATACACTAATGTACAAAAACAATTACTTAGAATATATAATGTAAAATTAGGTAATGGCAGTACAACAATCAACATGTTATATCCCACCCTGAACTATAAATCAATTCCTATGCCAGAGGCTTCTACACAGACAGAGAGTGAATCCACTGACAGCTCACCCCTCCCACCCTCCCCCCCCGCCAAGCTCTCCTTTGTGCGCACAAACACCACCAATATCTTAGGGAATGCACAGCGGAGTGTCTGTGATTGTAGGTAAATGTCACACATCTTGCATAATGCCGGAGGCACCCAATTTCATTAATAAAGCCCTGGTAACTATGGAAATGAGCATCATCGGCAACCCCCAATGTAACTTATGCTAAAAAGGCCAAGAGGTTGCTATGACAACTGGAAGGAAAACAAGAGAGAGGGAGAAAGTTGGAGCAGGTTTCTTGAAGCCTGGACACGCACACAAATACCTCCAGGCACATAAACTAAACAATAGGCAGACAGTCATTTAGGATAAAAATTAAAATTAACGTGTTAGCTTCTACTGGAAAACACTCAGTCTCCAGCATTAAAAGAATGGGCCAACAAAGTGATAAAAAGGCTTCGTATAAACAATGAATAATAACAGAAACAAGAGTATAACCGGGCTCAGGCTACAGGAGTTTTAAAATCCGATCGGTGTGGGAAAACATGCACATCAATCCTGTCCATGTGCTGAGTCCAAAAAACTGTAACTGCAATTTCTATCTCCCAAAAGGACTTGCCACACTTTACATTTTTCACTTTATTAGATTGGGACAAGTACAACATTTTGAGTCCAAATTGGCTCTTTATCAAGTACAGATAGAACAGTGAATCAGTCAAAGTGGGAAGTCCTCTGTACCTAATGGAAAGCAAGTTTGCGTTAGAAACTTTGTACTTTACCTAATGTAAAAAAAAAAAAAAAAAAAAAACATTTTGAAGAGAGGAGATAACATAATATAATATAATAAGTGTTGTGTAGGAGACAGAAATACAACATTTTCTCACATGATTACATTTTTAGTGCAATAATGTTCCTTTGTGGTTTTGGAAGCTACATATCACAAACAAAAATGAATCAAACACACAAACATCTAACACAACCCAGGTCACGAATGAACCCATCTTATGACAGATATGTATGTGTGCAACAATCTACAGGCACAATGAACCCAAAGGAAATATCTTTTGCTTGTTAAGACAGGAGTAGTTTTTACTTCCGTTTCCAACCAATTAGACGGCCTGGCTATCATGAGAAAGAGACAGAAAGAGAGTTAAGGTGGCATCATTTCACAGCACAATCAATGAGACAGGATCCGTTCCCACAGTACAGACCGCGTCCACAGACAACCACCCACCCACGCATCAGACCGCACAAAAACATGCACATAAAAAAATAGAACTCCACTTGTAAAGTGGATGCTGCCTCGTAAACATGCCAGTAGACACAGAAAGATGAGGGAGAGATTCGGAGCGTTGGCAACAAAAACATGATCACCTGAAGAAAAATACAGGAATCAAAGTATAATGGGATGAAAACCATAAAAACCTGATCAAAGAACCTAAAGTGTTGATATTTACACTAAGGACAAACTCTGTCCTAAGACATCCCAACTCTCAATCACTGAACACAACACTGCAGCATCCCATTTGCTTCTATTTATTCCTTTTGTTCTGCATAAGTTGTATCTGTAAATAATGCAACTATGGTCCTGTTTTCTGCAATTCTGACTAATAACCAGGAGTGCTTTGGCAGCAACAGTACACATGAGAAAACGAGAGATAACGAGAGAGCAAACTGACTGGTGGGCTGACACAAACGCTGGTGCTGCAAAGAAGTAAAAAGCAAACACTATTTTTTTTTCTATTTCGTGCCAGACAAGCTTGCTAAATGGTCCAAAATTCCTCCCAGGCATGAGGGGAGCAGTCTAATCTGATCTGGAGGAAACATTTAGCCAGAGTTATGGCTGCTCAGAGGAGATCTTCCAAGAGATTTCATTTCCTCTTTCCACAAGAGCCACTTTAATATTTCATCAGTCATGTTTCATAAATAATGAACAGTTGCACAGTTTGTCTCTTTTGTGTGTTTCTTCTTCTTCTTTTTTTCTATTTCACTTTGTCACTCTTTTGATTTAATTAAACATGCACATTTTGGAATATATTTAATAAAAAAATTCTTATTAAACCAATAAATTAGAAGCCTTTCTTACTTTCTCTCACAAGCCCCCCACAAACTGATCAATAAGAGAGTGGACAAACGCACAAGAATATCGATACCGATTATTTCTTTGAAAATAAAGCAGAAACACACACACGTGAAATGCACGTGTGTGTGTGTGTGTGTGTGTGTGTGTGTGTGTGTGTGTGTGTGTGTGTGTGAATTCTCCAGAAACAGCTCCATTGTGGCCCAGTCAATCAGAAAACTAGCACTCAGACACATGAACACACAAAAAGATTGAAACACACACTTCTCTGACAAGCCCATTCCCTCTTGATCAATCAGAGACACAACAAAGCTGATCAATTCTATTGACGTTAATGGACAGCAGCACTCAATTAGCCAGCACTTCTCACCCGCCAGAGCCAAATCACGCTTTGTGATTTTATCACCTGAAGCCGGCTCTTTCTCTCCCCTGAGAAAAGAGTAATGGTGTATTTAAATGAGCCTCCACATGACGAGAGTACTGGTGCTGCTCAGATCTGGGTGAGCGAGCGTTAGATTGCACCGAGGGCAGGGATACTTACTGCTTTTCCAAGTGACAACAAAGATGTGTTCGCTGAAAATATAAAAGAGTCTCCTGATGTTCCCGGGGACTTTAGAGCAAATGTAACCTGCTTTTAGTTTAATGCCAGCTTGTTGGATTGTTAAGATGTGGTCAAATAAAACTTCAGGGGAAAACACATCTGTTTCTGTATCTAGAGACTTTTAGCAACATTTTGATCTTACAGTAACATTAAGGTGGTTTGCCTATTAGCTTGACAGCTGGGTAGAGTTGAAGAAAAGTTACCTAAAATTGGAAACGTATCTATCTTCTTTGCATGTTTATTTATAACTACCTACACCCACACCAAAATGATCTTCTTTTCAGATACCTAAGCATTCCAAAGCACTGCCAAATGACCACACCTATGAGCCAATCTGTGAAACAGCCATCATGTACGCAAACAAGTGATTGCTTAATTGTAGACACACCAATCAGGTTTAAGCACAATAAAAATACAGCAGGTAAGTCAGGTATTTTCAGTACTGTATTTTCAGATCTTTTTTTTTTTTTTTTAACTGTAATTATAACCTGTACTGGATACAGTATTTTTGGTTTGCCTGTTGTTTGCTGAGCTAACAGTGTTACGCACACTACTGTAGTAGCTGTACGAAAACTGGGACATGTTTTGTTGTGATTCTCCATCCCATAACTATGGTATATGGAGATAAATAAAATTAGATTCTGCAGCATTGGTCTTGTGTAGTGTTTGGTGAACTTATTGTATATTTGCACTTATTGTATATTTGCGCTTTCTCTGTGTACTTAATTTACAGTACTCTAATCACTGTGAAGTAGAATTGCTAAAAGTGTTTTAGGTAAGCAACAGCAGTGTGCAACTGTTTCAAACAGAATTAAGTCATATGAAACGTCTGTGTCTCATATGGTAAGAAAATACGGATTTTATAAATTAGTATTACTGTCAGGTGACTAATTGGGTTTGTGGTTGTGCTAATTGTGTGTGGTGTTTTGAACCGGTCCCTGTTTTCAAAATAGTGCTTAAGCAACCGAAGAAAACTGTAATATAGCTGCGTTGATAGGAAAAGATGAAATTGCAAAGCCTTCAGATATTAAAGTAAAAATGAACAAAAATGGGGGAATTTTAATTACCTTACTTTAATTATTTTATATACTACATTTTACATTATCATTTTTCTTATATTTTTTATAAAGTTGCTGCTGTAAGCAAACAGCCATGTTAAGTGCAATGCAATGACTATGTGTAATGTGAAACGGTGGCTCATAGTGATGAACCTACAAGAACTAGCAGCCGACGGCAGTTCCCCTCAGATCTACGGAGCTTTATTTTCTAAAATACATATATAGACACAGTTAGCGAATAGCTGTGGAACATTGTGGAGCGTTTAGCAGCTGAAGAGCAAGATTCTTCCCTCAATAGTTGGCGGAGTCCAAAACAGAGCTAATAGGAGAGTGAATACTGGACTTACATTCACTAGGTGAATCACCAGAAACACAACTTCAAATGATTGCTTGTTGCTCCGTGCCTGTTGGATGAGTAAAATAAGCGCCTGTAAGCTAACAAGTTTGCCATGTCAACTTAAAAGTATATTTAGTGCTGTGTTTACAGCTTGTTTCCACTGCAAGTTTAATATGTGGTGATGTATAAAACTCACGTTAAAGCCACCTAACATAGACACAGCATGCATTAAATATATTGTCATCTACATTTAAAGTCATGTGTTTATCAAACTAAAAACAAGGACATGTGTGTGTCCTTCCAACAGGGGGCATTACACTACAGTTTGGATATAAGCCATAATATTAAACTTATTAATTATTAAATTATATATTATTAAAATATTAAACTTGTTTCTCCCCATTTTGTTGTAACAATAAATTCAAGGTTAACAATAAATTTGAGGTTGATGCCATCAATTCTGTTTTTAAAGTAATCAATACTGCCACAGGATGGAGAGAGAGAGAGAGAGAGAGAGAGAGAGAGAGAGAGAGAGAGAGAATAGCAAGAAGAAAAGAGGGAGGGAGATAAGAGAAATTAGAAAACTAAACCTGTAGTAAATAGTACCTTTGCACTCTCTGTGTCATCTCTCACACACACACACACACACACACACACACACACACACACACACACACACACACACACACACACACACACACACACACACACACACACACACACACACACACACACACACACACACACACACACACACACTAGCTAATCTTCTTAGCAATCACAAGGTTTCACAAGGTTTGACTTTTGGAACAGAACAAAGTTCACATCATCAACAACAACAGAGGTGGTATTTCTACCAATGAGAGAGACAGGGAGAGAAGAAAGCTAAAGAGACGGATAAAACAGAAAGACAGACAAAAGAAGTGACACAGAGAGAATCACAACTTTTACCTCTGGACTGAAGCGACCCTCTTTTCTCCTTGAAGAATTATTCTGTGGATTACTGAAACCTGATGTGACACAACCACACCAACTGAATTCTAAAACGTTTAAGTCTTGAAGTTATGTGACTTAAGTACGGACGGACAACTATGTAGCAGCAGACATCTGCAAGTCATTTCCACCTACATCCATTTAAACCTGCCCTTTTGAGGATCCTGAAAAACTGTAAGTAGATGTTTTAAAAAAATATACTTTCTGCTGTGCCTTTAATAAATCAAGACCGTGATTCCTGTGAGTACTAGTTTTAGAATACTTGGACCCTGTACCAGAGTGAATTATTTTGTCAACATTAAGGAAATGACACATTAGACTTTAGACATTAGCACAAACTAGAACAAACTACTACACTGCTTTGTTCTCAAACATTTTTGGGGCTAGGTGAAACGTTAAAATAAATAGCATTTTAAAGTGCCCATATTATGCTCATTTTCAGGTTCATAATTGTATTTAGTGGTTGTAGCAGAATAGGTTTACATGGTTTGATTTTCAAAAAACACCATATTTTTGTTGTACTGTACACTGCTGCAGCTCCTCTTTTCACCCTGTGTGTTGAGCTCTCTGTTTTAGCTACAGAGTGAGGCATCCCACTTCTATCCCATCTTTGTTAGGAGTCGCACATGCGCAGTAGCTAGGTAAGAACTACTAGCTAGAAGCTTGCGCTGCTAGCGGTTAGCCACCTCGTTCTCAATGGCAAAACACTGCTACAACACTATAGAACTACTTAGATGTCCTCGTCTGCAGGTATTCCACGCAAAGTTGGAAGTGCGCCCTCGTTTAGAAGAAGTCTCCTGGCTAATCCTGCCTTGTACTGACCGAAGTTAGAGAAACAGCTAACTGATGTGGTATTAGCTAAAGTGGTTAGCACACACCAAATGTTTTGGCCAATTTTCACCAGCTCACCTGTAGAATGAAGGCAGGATACATTCAGAAACACGTATCTCACTCAAAACAGCATGGATTTGTTTTTTTTGTTTACGTGTGGAAACATCAGAGACACAAAATAACACCCCAAATCCCATTTTTTCATAATATGGGCACTTTAAACATATTTACTCAAGATTAATGTCACAATATGTTCACGTATCGAAAAGCACATAGTTAAATCAAACTGATGTTCACTAGACTGAACTGCATGCTGATATAATTTAATTTAATTTATAGAGTGTGGTCTAGACCTACTCTATCTGTAAAGTGTCTCGAGATAACTTTTGTTATGATTTGATACTATAAATAAAATTGAATTGAATTGATATAGGGGACTTAGAAAAATACATTCCTCAAAATATCTCATACCACATTTTACTTTAAAACTAAGCCACTGAAAACCAATAATATGATGATTTTTTTGTCAATTCCTACCTGGATTTCACATAACTTATTCACTACAGTTCAGATCAACATAATAAGCATTACATCTAGATCTTTCTACACTTCAACCTCTTGCTACAGTATGTTCTTACAAAAACGTTGTACTTGTAAGTTTATTTTACTCAAGTAACTTCTAAAGATCTAACCCCCACCCTACTGACCTTCTCATTCACTATATCTCAACATGTAGGTAGGCTCCGCTTCACTTTAAAATAGAGTCATTTGTACGCTATTAAAACAAACGTTTTACTTTTAAAGAATTTGTAATATATCATCACATTAACCCTGACTTTCTTTGTTCTCCATTGGCTTCGTTCCTTGTGGGAGCAGTATGGAGGTGCTGAGTGGCCCCTGGGCTGATTTGGCTCTGCTCCTTCGACAGACCATCACACAGACAGACAGAGAGACAGACAGCTTTCTTCCTCTCTGGCTGTTTGGCCTGCTGCTGTTCCTGTCTGTCTCTCTGCTGCTGCTGCAATTGATTATCTACCTCAGCTGGAAACTCAGACAGGGTAGGCAGGCATGTCATTAACGTTGCATGTCTTGCACATGCTCTTGCTATGTTATATTTACAATGGTGCGGTGTACCTAATAGGTACTGTGGGATGATTTCTTTCTTTCCAGGGCCACACATAGTATAAATAAATCCATACACTCATCACCACATTGTAAAGATGTCTGCAATGAAATGTGTTCCAAAGGGGAGATTTTATTACATGCTATCAATCACTATATAGCTACTACACACCATACCAAGTCAAGAAAATATTCTCATTTCAACATCCACATCCAAATAAAACAAAGTGCACCATTCGGCAAACACACGCAGACAACTGACAGTGTCTTGTAAGAGTCTGATATTAACATTGTTTTTTGAACAATACCAGAGAGCTCATGTCATTCCCAGGTAGAAAAATGTCTGGGCCCACCCCAACTAAATTATTATTAAATTAATTATTTAGCTACACTCTAAATAATGAAAAACATCCAAAATAGGCTCCAAGAAAAAAACTGAACTTGGCAAAGTGACATTTTTAGGTTGAAACTAAACTTGACTTTGAAGTTACTGATCACTGAGACAATTAGTTATACTGGCCTGGTTTGTGTATGTGCTTATATGTGAATGTGTGAGATACAGTTTGTGTCAAAAAGGGTAACTGCAGAGTCCTCAAAGCATGAAAACATTGGAGAAATCGCTTTTCTTCCATCTGTGTGAGTGCTCTGATAACAAGGTTGTTTTGATAGGTGAAGCCCTTTTGTGTGTGTGGTTTGATATAAAATACAGACACACTCAGACAAAGACACATCCAGCAAAGACTTTCATCATCCGCTTCCACTATTTTTTTAAGATGAACTGCTTCTATAGGAATGAATGGGCTTGAATCAATGGACAAGGTAGTAAATGAACAGTAACAGCAAATGACAGTGTGTGCGTGGAAACTACTTTCAGAGTTCAGTATTTGTGTTTAAAGTTGCTAAAGTTGTTAGCTAACTACCACACATTAAATATAAACTTACTCAGTACTGTGGTAGTCCTTCTTGCTGCCTTTTTCTGGAGATGTTTTCTGAGGAGACATCCAACCTTCGCCAGGCCACAGGGGCAACTCTACAGCTTGTAAAACATGAAGCCATTCTTTCAAGTTTCTAATAAAATAGGCCTATTCCAGCAACAGGAAATTAACATCATATTAGTAAACTATGCAAACTCTAAAAGTAAAAACAAAACAAAGGGCTAGAAACTAAGAGCTAGCTTAGCTGTTGGTGTTATGCTAACGTTAACTTACAAATGTTAGCAAAGTGGGTCTGCTGCTATCAATGCAATATATTAAAGTAAGATAGCTAGCTCGAGCTTATGTGGGGACCATTCCTATTCAATTCAATTTACCTAACGCTACATATAAAAATAGTTAAACTAAAGTATACATTTTATTACCTGCTGTCACACCTGTAACCATGACTTTGGTGGGAGGGCGAGTCGAGTGATTCCTATTGCGCATGCAATTATCTTTTGATTAACGGCTCTCCTCGGTAATTAAACTAAATGATTTTAAACGGCTTTGCAGACCTAAAAGGAGACTGCTTATATAGCATGCCAGACGACCACCTAAATAATTAGCTAATTCATAAAGTTTAAATTAATTAGCAAGAGTGCAATATATACTGCCAAGAAAAACAGCTGAATCAAAGGATACTTAAACTAAAGCAATTAGCTATACTTCCATGTTGCCTGTTACCAAACGTAGTCTAGCAAAAAACAAGTGTGTTGTTGGGACTATATCCATGTGGTTTGTATTTTGTGAGACATTTAATCGGTTTCAAACATTGCTCTGGATGTTTTTATTTCATCCACAGTTGAGGCTGATCTCTCGGCGTTTCCGCAAGACAGAAGCGCCATCTACAGGAAGATGTGCGGATGTACAAAGCAGAGCAGGAGTGTTGGGTCGCACTCTCACACCTGACACACACCTGACACACACACACACACACACACACACACACACACACACACACACACGAGACACTTAAAACCTGCTGAAATGAACACTTGTAGGATTGTTTCAGGCAGTCCTGCCAGTCAACACGACATCTCTATAAAGCAATGTGACTAATATCTCAGACATAATGCCTCAAGAAAATGAATGTTAAAGCCTGCAAAAAAAAAAAAAAAAAAAATCACTGTCATTGACAATGTGTAAAAATGACCCCTCAGGGAAATCTGGAAGCTATCAAGACAACGGTCTCTAACCTTCTCGGACATCATAATTAAGCTAAAGGCTTCTCTTAGAGCTGTATTTATCTCGTTTAAGGGTGGTAGGACAATCTGTCAACCGAAAATAATTATTTCGTATCACTGTACAGTTTTATTGATTTTATATATATATATACATACATATACACACACACACACACTTGTATCAATAAATGATGAATTCAATCAATGAATGAAGAAATGAGCTGACCCAACAGTTTTCAGAGTATAACAATCCTTTATTTAAACAGTGTTACACAGGGGACAAGTGGCTGTGTGTGTGTGTGTGTGTGGGGGGGAAGAGACACAAGACAATCAAGCTGCTAGATAGAAAAACCCTACCGGTGATCATTTGTTGGCTAAAGAGGGAACGATGAGGCAGCAGCTGTGGTTGGTTTTTCAAAATGAGTTTCTTTACAAAGTTTTTAGTTAAGTAAGTAAAGTTAAAATACAAAATGGTGCTGGTATCTGTCTCATCTGTGGTACAAAGCCTGAGATATAATTGTAAAGAAGGCAGTCCAATTATCATTTGCCTTTTAAAACACCTACTTAATCAGCCAACAGATGTTATTGTTTTTTCCCACATAACACTGGCCTCCATAATGTCAGCATGTTGAGATCCCTGACAGTTTTAACATCAGCTGGCTCAGAATTGTCATCAGTTGCTTGGAGTGACGGTCTGTCTGTGCTGTTTTCTATTTTTAATAAAAGTGACTGATGGCAAGACACTCGTTTGTGGTAGTATTTTTTGATTAACAAATAAAACTCCGCACTACCAACATTTTGAAAAACCAGACCTCACAGCCCCCAAAGCTCCCGTCATTGGTTAAAACAGAGCCCAGACCTTTGAAAAAGAGTTTAAACCTGGAGCTTAAAGTACCAAAAAAAAAAAAAAAAAAAAAGAAATGGTGGCAGAAAATTGGATTTGTAGTGGTTATCCTTAAATGTCAAAACTGTGACAATATTAAAAATGTCCAAGAAGGCGCACAATAAATCCCACCTTTCAACAATTACATCAGCTTCACAGAGAAAAGACAACAAATGAGAACATCTACAAATGTAGTTGTTGTGATAAAACCAATGCTTTTTTTTGTTTTTGTTTTTTTGGAACAGCAAAAGCTTCCAAAGCTGCCTAGTGTTGCATGGTTAATGTTTTTCTGCTGCTTTGTCTCTTTGCAAGAGGGTTCGAGGTTAAAGCTTCCCCCTCATCTGGAATGTCATTCAACTGCATAGCGGAGGCTAGACCAGTGTGACCAATAGAAAGCCTACAGAGTCAAAACCACTCCATCGTCTGGACGTGCCTCAGTCCAGAAAGAAACTGGGCTTAAATTAGGAGGTGCATACTATTTCAAATGTGGGGGAATGTTGTGTTAATATTTCTTCATTTAGAAAAAAAAAAAAGAAAAATGACTCCAATTCAAAATGCCTCTCTGTCCTGTCAGGCTGGAGGGTCAAGACAAATCTAGGCAGGTACAGGTGGAATGTTTTCATATTAATCTGTGGCACTTCTTTGCTTACAGTCAGTTCCATTTCAGGAGAATGCGTTTGTTTTTCGCAGCTCACGCTGAAAATCCGTGTCGACTAAATGCGTTAAGACCAAGCACCTTATTCCAACCCATTTAATGCCACCCATATTTACACAAAGTCACATTTTTTGTGGAAGATTTGGGTGAAAGGACACCGAAAAATGAATAAAAACATCACAAGATTCCATTTAGGGGTTTCAAGAGCACTTCAAACCCTCGAATACACTTCCCTTTAAGCTGCATTTTTCTTTACGGTCATGTTGTAACTGTTTCCGCGAGTTGTTTGTAGTGTACTGGCAGATTCAGAGTGTATGTGGTAGAAAAATGTAGAATACGACTGAATGTCATTTTGAAAAACGGGTTCAAAAACGTATAAAAATCACTTCAATGCTGAAGAATATTTGGTTGCGGTGAAACAGTTACAACACAGCCGGCGTCAGGTGTACGATAATCTCATCTAGACGCACCGTATGAGCCGAGATAATCGGTTATCTACGCACTCTCAAAGCAATCAACACAGTAGCCTTCTATCTAGACTTGCTCAGGATACTCCTGCAAGATAGAAATGCGCGAAGACCTGCTGAATTGATCTCATTATATCTAGCAAGGTTTGTTGGCATTATCTAATCCGGTAGGAAAATAAGCGTCGGAGTGAAATTAAGCGCTGAACTATGACGACAAACTTTGATGCAGGGTTAGCAAACTGGTAGAAATTCCATCATTCTGAATTCTGAAAGTTTTTCTAAGTTGTTGTTTTTTCATTTTGGTACCTTTGCTTGAATTTTAAGTTGCGTTTTAAGCATTGTCCGAAGAATATTAAAAACCGCTTTAGCTCACTTCAGGGTAGAGAACACC
The DNA here is from genome assembly GCF_004354835.1 of Perca flavescens. NCBI lineage: Eukaryota > Metazoa > Chordata > Actinopteri > Perciformes > Percidae > Perca > Perca flavescens. The sequence continues at coordinate 14,663,472 of NC_041348.1, forward strand.
ATGAGTGAAACTTGCCGATACGCATCAAATTCTTTTTTCGCTCCCAAGTTGTAGGTTAGTTGGCACTACACAGACCGCGCCACCTCTACTGTATCTCCCATTTGTCCCTCAGTTTACTGGTCCTCTCTCCCAATCAAAAGTCAGTTTACTGCTCCCTTGCTTCCCCTGTGGCCCAACAGGAATGGCTAGTGTCGTACAGTGGACGGGCCCAGGGACAGCGTTTAGCTAGTGAAAAGCTGCATTACTGCTCCCATCTAATAAACTTCATTTTTACTGTACAAAAAGTTGTATGCACCAGCTTTAAAGTCAGTTCATTTTCAGTCCATTTCGTAAAAAACTAAATTCTAAAATACAGTAAAACTTACAAATATATCACAAAGAATTAATTCCACCTGCATCATTTGGCTTCTCGAGCTTAATTAACTGACCCAATTAAGATTCCTTTCAGTCCCACCGGTTAATGAACAATCTTTTCTTGGAGTTGAGTAAAAAGTGAAATGAACTGAAAATGAACTCACTCAGCCACTAGTCAACGCACAAGGAATGTGGATGAATGATAACTACACTTACAGAAAAAAAAAAAAGACAGATCATCATAAATTCAAAAACCTGGTTGATTTCTTTTTTCACTGCAATACTTTAAGTTACAGCTCCCCGTTTTCTGTAATTGTTCGTAACAAAATGGGATAATGTGACACAGCTGGTTCTACCATTCATCCTGCTGTGAAGGGGGTTTATGGTTTGATTTTGTAACGCTTTGAAAAAGTCCTACTTGTCACTGTAAACATTTTGAAATGACTGTTACATTGTGGTACTCTCCATTTACACCATAATGAAATGAGGGGGGGAGCTGTAATTTAACAAATTACTTTTTTTGTTTTAAGGAATGCACCAATACCACTTTCCACGGCAGATACAAAACAGAAAAAGTACAAAACTCTAGCGTCAAATTAAGTACTTTTTAACAGGAATGATGGAAGATAAAAGAGTTCTCTATTTGAGATTGCAAGCATTTATTTTTATTTTTTTTAAATCTATGAAAAAAGCTCAATTTTCTTTGACTTTTGAGTGAGTGAATAAGTTATTGAACGGCCACCGTTACTGGTGAAATAATCAGTACAATGATACACTAATCATTTTTTCAGCCTTGCATCTCATCAGGATTGGTTGGATCGGTGCATCCCTGCAGCTTTTAAGTTTGCAATACATGACAGACACACTAGCTCTCTTTTTGTAAAACAGTTAAAAAATAAAAATAAAAACACTATTAAGAAATAAAAACACGCTACAAATGTTAAGCTAACAAAGTGGTTCTTTTTCGTTCCCTTGGGAAAAGTGAGGATGTTATTATTTTTTTTGTCTTGGTTTTGGAGTGACGGATTTAGATGCACCACAGACGTGTAAGAAAGACCGACTGGGAAGAGATTGGCAACTTCTCCCCGTTTGTCTAGCCTCTTTCGCCTTCCGTTTTTCAGCTCTTCCTCTTCAGTCAGTAAAGGTTGGTTGTTGTAGGGTGATGGAGGTCGTTCGACGTCAACAGAGAAAACCGTCACGATGGGCCCTTTAACTCTGGGAAAACAGAGGTGAAGGCAGTCAGCCTGGCACTCAACGTTACGTTTTCCTACACAAAATATTTCCTTTATACTCTCCACGCGCACACACACACACACACACACACACACACACACACACACACACACACACACACACACACACACACACACACACACACACACACACACACACACACACACACACACACACACACACACACACACACACACACACACACACACACACACACACACACACACACACACACACACACACAGCCTACCCTCCTAAATGTAATATTCATTCAACTCTTTTCACGTGTGTGATGACAACTGATGGTTTTAGCAGCTTCACATTTTGGAGTTTTTGCTCCATCTCATTGATTTTTGAGTTTTTGTCTTCAGTGATAAACTACTATATAATATGCCCCCAACGCTGTTAACAAAGATCTCCAGTATTACTTTCACCACGAATAATAATAATAATAATTATGAGTTACTATTATTATTATTACCTGAGTTCAGTCAATCCTCCTCCTCAGCCAGTTCAGTTTCTTTATGAACCACCACTCTGGTAACAGACATGTCAGGATGTTGCTCTTTGGCCTCCTTAATGGCCTGGGCCAGTGCCTGCAGTACCGGGGGCAACCACACAGCGGCAGCACCGAGCACGGCGGGCAGTGGAGGAGGTGGTGGAGGGAGGAGGGGGGGGGGGGGGGGGGATGGTGGAGTTAAATGAAAAATTAAATAAGAAGCATAAAGAAAATGACAAGAATGCTGGATTTACCATCAATGTGACTCGTGCCATTTTACTTCTTTGGGTTGACTGAATGTTTAATGGGGGAGGGGGAGGGGGTGCAAACTGGATGAAGTAAAATGGCTTCAGACACATCAAGTGAAAAAAATAGTTTGCACAACAGTTACACAAAAATAAATGTAAATCCAGCAAATCAAGACAAGGCAACTTAAACAAACCAGTGGACCATGGATCATGCATAAAGATCCAGACCTGAGCAAAATAGATTATTTTGTCTTCAAATATTTGAGATATTGTGAGGGCGCTAGATGCTACATTACACCAAATATCCTCCCCAGTGAAAGCCACCCAAAGTATAGAGAGTCACCCGTCACTTTCAA